>NC_057798.1:17182366-17191002 GCF_018294505.1 Triticum aestivum | reverse complement strand
ACAGACGATTAGCAGCAGCGTGGGTTTTTAACCCTCGCTACTACTAAGTTGATAGAAGCAGCGCGGGTTTATAACCATCGCTACTACTATGGCATGGTCCAGGGGCCACTTAGTAGTAGCGAGGGTTAAAAACCCGCGCTACTGCTATCAACTTAGTAGTAGCGAGGGTTAAAAACCCGCGCTGCTGCTATGGCATATCCTGGGGGGCACGGTAGAGACCGCTTAGTAGTAGCGAGGGTTACGAACCCGCGCTGTTGCTATCAACTTAGTAGTAGCAAGGTTTAAAAACCTGCGCTGCTACTAAGTAGCAGTAGTGAGGGTTTTTAACCCTCGCTGCTGCTAAGATTCTGTGTATAGCATTTTCCCTAGTAGTGCATCCGTGCACCCTCTATGCACGCCGACCTATTCATGGCATCGATTCACGACACGGCACCAAGGAATTGTTGCACTAAACCAAAATAACTGTCCAGCTTCAGCACCTATGGCCATAGATGGTCTATTACAGACCTCATTGCAAGACCGGACAACCTATGGAGCTCGTCCAGAGGAGCGTACTTGGGATCTAAGAACTTCCTCCGCAATAATAGGGGTTTCCAGTCGCGATTTCTCCGGCATGTTGAAGCTCCTCCCGCGCATCCCTAATTTCGGAGTGCGTCTCCTTGGCCGCATCAAGGGCCTTCTTCAGGTCATCCGAATTAGCCTGATTCTCTTTTTCAAGGAGCTCATACCGGTTGGCGGCATTTTTCAGGTCCACAGCCATTTCAGCTATTTTATCTTCCCTTCGGCGATGAGCAGCATGTTCGGCTCTCAACTCTTTGGCGCCTTTAGGGCAGCCGCATTACTATCTCGGGCTTGTTCCTTGGCCCGGGCAAGTTCCGCCCTCAGGGCCTCCACGGCAGCAGCTCCGCCTACAGCCCAAGTATATTACATTAACATTATACTCCTCTTAATATTTCCTATAAATAAGGAAAGCAGAGCACATACTTTGTGACTCATTAAGCCGCTCGTTCACAAGTGTGATATCGGCATCCACAACTCAAATCTGCCTCCTCAGTTTGGCGACTTCAACGGACCGGTCGGCTGCCGAATCCTTCGCCACCTGCGCATGAATACATGCGATCATTGTTCAACAATGTGATCCTCCGTTTGCCGCCTAGGGCTAGCAACCAGAGTCTCAGGGGCTACTATCCACATGGAGCACACCTAGCACGTGCGCCATAATCAAAAAATTACGTATTTCATTACATACCTCAAAGCCTCTGAGCAGGCTCGTAAAAGCTTCATGCAGCCCGCTTGTGGTAGATGAAACCTTCCCGTGCTCATCAATGAAGGGTGATCCTCCGAGAGAGCAGCTCGCTCCAGAAGGCCCGTCAGCGTGTCCGGCCGATCGCCGAACTGTGTCGGACCCTTCTTATCGCCCCCCGTGGGAGCCGAACGCTCCAGGCTCAGGGCGGCCGAAGTATTAGCTTTTGGCCTCGGCAAATCTGGACTCCTCCGTGACGACACCTCAGGGTCGCCCGCCCCATGCGGCGGAGAGGTTGGTGGGGTTTCACTCTCCATCATCTCCGGAAGGAGAAGAGCTTCTAGTCGGACTGCAAAGAATGGATCCTGGTTATTTTTCTCGGAGGAGGAAGCAATAGCTTTGTATTTATGGTTTACTTACAGCTCGGCTGAGGGCTGGCTCATTTGCGGGCATGGCGCGGTAAGGACGCCCTTCGGGACAGGGCCCCCTGGTGAAGCTTTCTTCCCTTGTCTGGGCACCTCCGTCTCCAAGTCTTCGAAGGCGGCCCTTTTCTTCCCGTGAGGGGAGGAGACCTTAGATTCCCCTCCCCGACTATCCTCCTTTGTGGAGGTAGCAATTCCCCCCCGTTTGGATGTGCAATGTGTGAAGTTCTGCTTCTCTGTTCTCCCCTTTGTCTTTCCCCGAAGGCAGTTGACTTAGTACACGACTAAGCATCTTGGCTATGGCAGGACTAGGTGAGCCTTCGGGAAGTGGCGTCGGACACCTGATTCTCTTCGCCTTGCTGAGCCATTCCTGGCCGCGGATGGTTTTCAGAATAATGTTATGATAAATATAAATGAAGTGTTCAGTTTCTGGGTTACTTACTCGGGTATCCGGGTGGTTGCAGCTCAGACCCGCATCCTCGGCATTGTCTGGACACTTTACTTGTGGTCCGAAGAATAACTTACACATCCCTTCGAGTGTCATGCCAAAAAAGTGCAGAATAGTCCGCGGACCTTCCAGATTGAATTCCCACATCCGGAAAGGCCAGCGTTTGCATGGCAAGATCCGTCGGACTAGCATTACTTGAATTACGCTGACAAGGCTAATGTGCCTCTCAAGAAACTCCCGAATGCGGCTCTGCAATATTGGTACATCGTTAGCATGCCCCCAATCCAGTCCCACATTGTCCCATGACGCCAGTTGAGGTGGAGGGCCCGAACGGAAGTCAGGGGCAGCCACCCACTTTGTGCCTCTGGGAGCAATGACGTAAACCATCTCCGCTGCCATAGATAGGGCACCTCTGGGAAGGAGCCCTCTGGCCATGGGGCGTCGGCGTTCCTGCTTATTACAGCACCTCCGCACTCTGCGTGTCGCCCCTCAATCATCTTCGGCTTCACATTGAAGGTCTTGAGCCATAAGTCGAAGTGCGGGGTAACATGGAGAAAAGCTTCGCACACGATGATGAACGACGAGATGTGAAGGATGGCGTCCGGAGCTAGAGCATGAAAATCTAGACCGTAATAAAACATGAGCCCTCTCACAAAGGGATCAACGGTGAAGCCTAAGCCACGGAGAAAGTGAGAAACAAATACGACGCTCTCGTTGGGCTCGAGAGTAGGGATGACCTGCCCTGGAGCAAGAAGCCTGTGCTTGATGTCGGCGGTCAGATATCTGACCTCCCTGAGCTTCGCAATGTCCTCCTCTGTGACAGAGGAGGCCATCCACTGGCCTTGAAGGTTGGATCCAGACATAATTGAAGATCTGAAGTGCTTAATCTTGGGTTTCGGGTGTTGGGACTCGAGATGCGAAAAGGCGCAAGCGTGGTAGAAAAGAGGGATAGGCCTCGGCCCCTCTATAAAGGGGGTGAATATCAAGCATCCTCAGCGTAACCGCTTGGGACTTACCTAAAAATACAGAGTCATACCAACATGCGTCGTGGGGTTGCACGCGCCCGTATTGATGGAAGATCGCGCGATAAGGGGAACACGATCTCTCCTTTGGCAAGGTGTGTTAATAAAACTGCCTCACAACGCGTATCGAGGCAGGCCAAGAAAAACCGGTTCGTGTTGGGCCAGGCCACGGCGTAAGAACACACCGTACAAAAATTGTCAGCAGATCAGATTTATGAAGTGCTATGCTCTCTACGGTAGTGTGCGGAAATTACCTCGCAAAGCTGGACACAATCCTCAATCTGCGTTGGAGTATTCGGAGATGGAACCTGCCTTGCAATGCCGAAGACAAACTGCAAGCCGGACTCATCGTCATTGAAGCCTGGTTCAGGGGCTACTGAGGGAGTCCTGGATTAGGAGGTATCCGGACAGCCGGACTATATGCTTTGGCCGGACTGTTGGACCGTGAAGATACAAGACTCAAGACTTTGTCCTGTGTCCGGATGGGACTCTCCTTTGCGTGGAAGACAAGCTTGGTGATTCGGATATTAGATTTCCTTCTTTGTAACCGACTCTGTGTAAACCCTAGCCCCCTCCGGTGTCTATATAAACCGGAGGGTTTAGTCCTTAGAGACACAATCATAATCATCATAGGCTAGCTTATAGGGTTTAGTCTTTTTGATCTCGTGGTAGATCAACTCTTGTAATACTCATATCATCAAGATCAATCAAGTAGGAAGTAGGGTTTTACCTCCATCGAGAGGGCCCGAACCTGGGTAAAACATCATGTCCCTTGCCTCTTGTTACCATTAGCCTTAGACGCACAGATCGAGACCCCCTACCCGAGATCCGCCGGTTTTGACACCGACAGCCGTGGAGGAAGAATAATACTTAGAGGAGGCCGTGGATCCGGTGGTTCTAGGACACATAGGGTTGATAGGGGAAGGCCTATTGACGTGTTGCTCAACCCGAATGGTTGAAATAATGTGATTGGTACTACTTTAATATGTTCATGTGTTGATATATTTACCTCTTTACATGTCAATGTGTTCATTTTTTGACTTAACATCTTTAATTGTTGTAGGCATGGCTTCATCTGATTCCATGACAAGGCCACCGTGTGCTAACCAAGAAGACATGCTTCACAAGAGGGAGAACAAATCTTTGGACAAGGTGAAGGAGAAAGATGTGAAGATTCCGCCATGTTGTTGTGGAGATGTTTGCAAGGTGAAGGTGTCCACCGACAGAAAGAAGTCATGGACGGAAGGAAGGAGATATTTTGTATGCCCCAACTATGCTTATGATCGTACATTTCCAACTCACGCCGATGACCAACCACTGGTATGCTAGAGAAGTAACATGTTACTCTAAATTGTGCGTCAACACTAACTCCATTTTGTATGCAGTCACCGCCTCCTCTATGCAAGTACTTCAGGTCGATAGATCATGAAGTGCCAGAAGATGTCCAACAGGACCAATATGAAGATTATCTTAGGCGCCAGCGGTTGTTCGAAGAAAGGTTTCGAAGAGGGTTGGAGGAAGAGCATCGTCAGAAGAAGATGATGGAGCGAAAGAAACGCGAGGAGGAGAGGGCACGCCAAGCGAAGCTTGCTCGTGAGTAGAGGGCAAGAAAGCTTGCAAAGGCTCGCAAGGCACAAGAGGACGATGAGGCACGTGACAAGAAGGGGAAATGGCCCCGTATGACTCAGTAAAGCCTTCGCTTCAGTGGACTCGTCATGTAACTGGATGAAGTCATGCCACATTTATCATTTATCATGAACTATGTACTACTAACGCAAGAAGACATGTGTCGTGAATTTGTCGTGGGTGAATTTGTATTGAATTTTTCATGACAACTAAAGTTTTTCAGCAATTTCTGTGATTTGTCAGCAATTTTTGTGATTATAATCTGTTGTGCTGAGATGAGGGATAGAGCAGAGTAAGTGCTCTGTTTTAAACCCTAGCATGTAGGTGAGATCCTTGACAGTGGCTATTAAGTGGATGGTGGTTGGGGCATATAATTCCCCGCTTTCAGCCCCCAACCCAGGCTGGGTGTAGTTCGGAGGCAAAGCTTCCGTGATGGCGAGAGACTGCATTAAGCCCAATGTTTCGTCTAAGAGCGAAAGCTGGGTAGGAGTTTGTGGATCTGCAGGGCTGGGCTCGGTGATAGACACCTGATCGGGTCCGATCGATGCAGACCTTGACGGTTCGGAGTTGTCGTCCAGAGGCGAGTCCAAGATTGCATCTGGGTCTCCGATCGAAAGTTCCATGATAGAAAAGAGTCCGGCGGGGGATGATCCTCCCGTGTTCAGACGATACGACCTGCTTCGGATCTAGGGCCGAGGCGGGTGCGGGTGTCGACCCCTGGACGGGATCTAAGAGCGGATGCGAAGAGCCTCCTTCATGAGGGCAGGGGGCGGCACTAAGGCCGTGAACCTTCGAATATCAGTGACGAAGTGATGTCTACTATGCAACTTTATTCTTGTAGACATGTGTCGGGCCTCCAAGAGCAGAGTTTAATAGGACAGTAGCAATTTTCCCTCAAGTGGATGTCCTAAGGTTTATCAATCCGTGAGAGGTGTAGGATGAAGATGGTCTCTCTCAAACGAGCATGCAACCAAATACAAGAAATCTCTTGTGTCCCCAACACACCCAATACAATGGCAAACTGTATAGGTGCACTAGCTCAGCGAAGAGATGGTGATAAAAGTGTAATATGGATGGTAGAAATATATTTTTGTAATCTGAATAAATAAAAACAGCAAGGTCGAAAATAGTAAACGGGCACAAAAACGGTGTTGCAATGCTTAAAAATGAGGCCTAGGGTCTGTACTTTTGCTAGTGCAACCTCTCAACAATGCTAACATAGTTGGATCATATCATTATCCCTCAAAGTGCAATAAAGAATCACTCCCGAGTTCCTATTAGCGGAGAACAAAAGATAGGAATGGTTTGTAGGTCACGAAACCACCTCAAAGCTATTCTTTCCGTTCAATCGATTCAAGAGTTCGTACTAAAATAACAAAAATCTATTTTTTCCGTTTGATCTATCCTAGAGTTCGTACTAGAATAACACCAAAGAAAATTCATATTCATAATACTCAATCAACAAAAAGAACTATAAAGAGACCCCAAAGTTTCCGTTGGAGAAAAACTCGCATCAACCCCTTTGCATAGATTACCCAAATATCACCGCGAGAATCCACGAGTTGAGTGCCATAACACATATCAAGTGAATCAATAAGATACCTCATTGTCACCTAAAGTATTCATATTATAAGACATATATCATGTGTTCTCATCTCTGAAAATTCAATCTGACAAGACATATGTTTGAAGTGTAAAGATTCAATTCGTCATAACAAGAGTATAGAGGGGAGAAACACCAAATGATCCGACTATATTAACAAAGCCCATGATATAGATCACGAGAGAGAGAGAGAGATCAAACAAATAGCTACTGGTACAAACCCTCAGCCCAGAAGGTGGACTACTCCCTCCTCATCATGGTGGAGATGATTCCCCCCTCCGGCAGGGTGCCAGAATGGGCTCTAGATTGGATTTCGTGGATACAGAGGCCTTGCAGCGGCGGAACTTCTGATCTAGGTTAACCCCGAAGGGTGTCAGAATATTTAGGAATTTATATTACAAAGAGAGGGTGCGGGAGGCCACCGAGTTGGGCACAACCCACTTGGGTGCGCCAGGGCGCCCTGGCGTGCCCTAGTGGGTTGTGTCCCCCTCGTGGCACCCCCAGGTGCAGCTCAGGCCCATTGGGTTCCTTCTGGCCCAGAAAAAATCTCCAAAAAGTTACGCGGTGTTTTGACTCCATTTGATATTGATTTCCTGCGATGTAAAAAACAAGCAAAAAGCAGCAACTGGCACTGGGCACTGGGTCAATAGGTTAGTCCCAAAAAATTATATAAAGTTGCTATAAAATGATTGTAAAACACCCAAGAATGATAAAATAACAGCATGCATACTTCATAAATTATAGATATGTTGGAGACGTATCAACATCCCCATGATTAATTCCTAATCGTCCTCGAGTAAGTAAGTGAGAAAATAAATAATTTATGAAGTGTGAATGCTAGCAAAGTGCATAAGTTACATTGTTTTGGCAGATTGCTATTATGGGTGCATTGTTTGTATATATTTTCTTGTTTAATGATTCTATTTGAGGATATGAGTATTAAATATGCAGAGGCATTTAGTATGCAATGTTGAATAATAATTTTATTGATTTGTTACAGTATAAAATGATAAAGGTTTTGCATTGGTTTATAGTAACCTATCTCACGAGTTCTTGTTGAGTTTGGTGTGGATGAAGCTTTTTGATAAAAAAACCATTGTATGAGAGAGATTAAGGAGACACAAAAGTTCTAGCTCGGGGATGCCCTAGGCACCCCAAGATAATATTCCAAGAAATCTCAAGCATCTAAGATTGGGGATGCCCCGGTAGGCATCCCACCTTTCTTCTTCAACAACTATCGGTTAGTATCGGTTGAGCCTAAGTTTTTGCTTCTTCACATGAGTTGTGCTATCCTTGCAATGTCATTTTATTTTGTTTTGCTTGTTGTTTGAATACAATACCAAGATCTGAAATTCTTTAATGAGAGAGAGTCTTCACATAGTTACATAATTATTTAGCTACTCATTGATCTTCACTTATATCTTGTTGGAGTAGTTTGTCATTTACTCGTGTGCTTCACTTATATGCTATGAGTAAATGGTTGAATGAGTTGAATGTCATAAATCTGAAATTATATATGTTTCATTTGCTAATCCCATGGGGAGTAATGACTTCACATCTAAGAAGTAGAGGTTGTAAATTTATTGAAGGTTAGCAAGCATTGTATTGGTCATTTGAACAATTCATGAAAGAATATTGAAGGAAGACATATTTCACATATAAATATACTATCTTAGACATCTTTTATAATAGTGAGCACTCATTAAGTATGACATGCTAAAGAGTTAATGTTGGACAACGAAGACAATGTAATGGGTTATGTTTTCTCACATCTCAGTTAAAGTATATTGTCATGGATCATTAGAACATGTTGAGCTTGCCTTTCCCCCTCATGCTAGCCAAATTCCTTGCACCAAGTAGAGATACTACTTGTGCTTCCAAATATACTTAAACCAAGTTTTGCCATGAGAGTCCACCATACCTACCTATGGATTGAGTAAGATCCTTCAAGTAAGTTGTCATCGGTGCAGGACATAAAAATTGCTCTCTAAATATGTATGACTTATTAGTGCAGAGAAAATAAGCTTTATATGATCTTGTTATGGAAGCAATAAAAGCGACGGACTGCATAATAAAGGTCCATATACAAGTGGCAATATAAAGTGACGTTCTTTTGCATCAAGATTTTGTGCATCCAACCATAAAAGCGCATGACAACCTCTGCTTCCCTCTGCGAAGGGCCTATGTTTTACTTTATGCAAGAGTCAAGGTGATCTTCACCTTTCCCTTTTTTTCATTTTATCCTTTGGCAAGCACCTCGTGTTGGAAAGAT
>NC_057798.1:17181627-17182356 GCF_018294505.1 Triticum aestivum | reverse complement strand
ATATATATATATATATATATATATATATATATATATATATATATATATATATATATATATGTATATATATATATATATCCAATTGGATGTAAGTTAGCATGAACTATTATTGTTGACATCACCCAAAGGTGAATACATTGGGAGGCAACTCTATAAGCCCCTATCTTTCTCAGTGTTCGATTAAAACTCCATAACCATTAGTATTGCGTGAGTGTTAGGAATTGTAGAAGACTATATGATAGTTGAGTATGTGGAGTTTGCTATTCCTGAAAATAAGATGAATTGCAATTGTTTGATGACAAAGAATGAAGTTTGCTAGTTTTCAAGAAAGTTTATGGTCTATGCTTTAACATGTGAATAGCTTGTTACTTGATCTTGAGAAGTTTTATGAGATGAACTACTGTTATGACATATAATCATGCTAGAAAAGGTGATTGAAATTATCATTGATCAAACTTGTGCACCTTCTAGCATTCACACTTCATAAATTCTTCCTTTATCATTTACCTACTCGAGGACGAGTAGGAATTAAGCTTGGGGATGCTGATACGTCTCCAACGTATCTATAATTTATGAAGCATTCATGCTATTTTATTATCTGTTTTGAATGATTACGGGCTTTATTATACACTTTTATATTACTTTTGGGACTAACGTATTAACCGGAGGCCCAGCCCATATTGTTGTTTTATTGCCTGTGTCAGTATTCGAAGAAAAGGAATATCAAAC
>NC_057798.1:17157244-17181617 GCF_018294505.1 Triticum aestivum | reverse complement strand
CAATTGGATGTAAGTTAGCATGAACTATTATTGTTAACATCACTCAAAGGTCAATACGTTGGGAGGCGAAATTATAAGCCCCTATCTTTCTCAGTGTCCGATTAAAACTCCATAACCATAAGTATTGTGTGAGTGTTAGCAATTGTAGAAGACTATATGATAGTTGAGTATGTGGAGTTTGCTAAATCAAAGCTCTGACATAGACCGTTCCTGAAAATAAGATGAATTGCAATTGTTTGATGACTAAGAACGAAGTTTGCTAGTTTTGAAGAAATTTTATGGTCTATGCTTTAACATGTGAATTGCTTTTTACTTGATCGTGAGAAGTTTTATGAGATGAACTACTGTTATGACATATAATCATGCTAGAAAAGGTGATTGAAATTATCATTGTTCCAACTTGTGCACTTGCTAGCATTCACACTTCATAAATTCTTTCTTTTATCATTTACCTACTCGAGGACGAGCAGGAATTAAGCCTGGGGATGCTGATACGTCTCCAACGTATCTATAATTTATGAAGCATTCATGCTATTATCATATCTATTTTGGATGTGTATGGGCTTTACTAAGCACTTTTGTATTATTTTTGGGACTAACCTATTAACCGGAGGCCCAGCCCATGTTGCTATTTTCTTGCCTATTTCAGTGTTTCGAAGAAAAGGAATATCAAACGGAGTCCAAACGGAATGAAACCTTCGGAAAAGTTATTTTTGGAACAGAAGCAATCTCGGGAACTTGAAGTGCAAGCCAGGGAAGCGTCGAGGAAGCCACGAGATAGGAGGGCGCGCCCACCCCCCTAGGCGCGCCATCCACCCTCGTGGGCCCCTCGAGGCTCCCCCGACCGACTTCTTTCGCCTATATATTCCCATATACCCTAAAACCATCGAAGGACACAATAGATCTGGAGTTCCGCCGTCGCAAGCCTCTCTAGCCACCAAAAACCTCTCGGGAGCCCGTTCTGGCAGCTTGCCGGAGGGGGAACCCATCACCGGTGGCCATCTTCATCATTCCAGCACTCTCCATGACGAGGAGGGAGTAGGTCACCCTCCGGGCTGAGGGTATGTACCAGTAGCTATGTGTTGGATCTCTCTCTCTTGTGTTCTCTCTATGGCACGATCTTGATGTATGGCGAGCTTTGCTATTATAGTTGGATCTTATGATGTTTCTCCCCCTCTACTCTCTTGTGATGAATTGAGTTCTCCTCTTGAAGTTATCTTATTGGATTGAGTCTTTAAGGATTTGAGAACACTTGATGTATGTCTTGCCATGCTTATCTGTGGTGACAATGGGATATCATGTGATCCACTTGACGTATGTTTTGGTGATCAACTTGCGGGTTCCGCCCATGAACCTATGCATAGGGGTTGGCACACGTTTTTGTCTTGACTCTCCGGTAGAAACTTTGGGTCACTCTTTGAAGTACTTTGTGTTGGTTGAATAGATGAATCTGAGATTTTGTGATGCATATCGTATAATCATGCCGATGGATACTTGAGGTGACAATGGAGTATCTAGGTGACATTAGTGTTTTGGTTGATTTGTGTCTTAAGGTGTTATTCTAGTACGAACTCTATGATAGATTGAACGGAAAGAATAGCTTCGTGTTATTTTACTACAGACTCTTGAATAGATAGAACATAAAGGATAACTTTGAGGTGGTTTCGTACCCTACCATAATCTCTTTGTTTGTACTCCGCTATTGTGGCTTTGGAGTGGCTCTTTGTTGCATGTTGAGGGATATTTATATGATCCAAGTATGTTATTTTTGTTGAAAGAACTTGCACTAGTGAAAGTATGAACCCTATGCCTTGTTTCCTATCATTGCAATACCGTTTATGCTCACTTTTATTATTAGTTACCTTGCTGTTTTTATATTTTTCATATTACAAAAACCTATATCTACTATCCATTTTGCACTTGTATCACCATCTCTTCACCGAACTAGTGCACCTATACAATTTGCCATTGTATTGGGTGTGTTGGGGACACAAGAGACTCTTTTGTTATTAGGTTGCAGGGTTGCTTAAGAGAGACCATCTTCATCCTACGCCTCCCACGGATTGATAAACCTTAGGTCATCCACTTGAGGGAAATTTGCTACTGTCCTACAAACCTCTGCACTTGGAGGCCCAACAACGTCTACAAGAAGAAGGTTGTGTAGTAGACATCATCTGGCACGCAACCCTCCTCAATAGTCCTCCTCTTCGGGAATCTACTTTTGGAGATGATGGAGAGCGAGACGCCTCCACAGATTTCCCTGCTTGATAAGGTAGACGACGCCGAGGTGTCATCTTGGAGGACCCTTCCCGATCTGCGAATGGTGCAAGAGAAAGTGATGACCGGGGCCGAAGGTACTACTTCGGCCGCCCAGGGTCCGGGGTGTGCGGCCCCTACAGGGAACAACAAAAGCCCTGGACTATCTAATGTCCATGGATCGCCTGATACATTGATGGACATTTTGCAACATGCCTCCGTCTCAGAGGAGCATCGTACCTTGATGGGTACAGTATTGGAAAGAGTTCGGTCCGTGAAAAGCGGATTGAATGAAGCCTTTTCTAGCCTACTAAGAGGATTCGAGGTACGTAGTGTAATTTCAGTTATATTGTAAGTGCAAATTGCACCTGTGTATAGATAGTAGCCCCTGAGACTAGTTGACATCCCAAGGGATGCGATCAGAGGATCAAAAAAATGTATGCCCGGGGAATGATATTACTAATTGAAAGACAGGTTGTTACATCCGTGGGGACTGCCCAAGCTATTGAGGTAGCCCATTTGAAGCAGAAAATTGATGTGGCGGATGATGACATCACGCTTATGAACAGGCGGCTCGACGAGGCGCAAGGTATGTCTCTGGGGCACTCAGTACATGCCAGTATTGTGAAATGAGCGTGATACTGAAAATTTGTATATGCATAAATGCAGATAGTGCCGTCGCAGTTGAGACCCTTCGGGCGGAAGTTGCCGGGCCAAGGAGCAAGCCAGGATGAGTAATGCGGCTGCCGAAAAGGCAGCCGCCAAATTGAAAGTAGAGCAGACCGCTCGGCGTCAGTGCGAGGAGAGGATATCTACCATGGCACTTGAGTTGAAGAATGCCACTAGCCGATGCCAAGATCTTGAGAAAGATAGCAAAGCCAAAGCGGTAGATCTGGACAATGCCATACAAGATGCGAAGGAAGCCCGGTCTGAGTCTAGAGTAGCTCGGGAGGAGATCCGACAAGCTGGGGAGATCGCGGCTGGTAAGCCCTTTTAATTGCAAACTAAGTTTGGTGATCCGAAGTATGCATCGCTGAATCAACGGTGGAGTTCTCCGGACCCCTATGTGAATTTGCCGAAGAGAGCTGCCGATGCGAATCAGTTTTTCCATGTGCAAGAAGGACATGCAACGGAAAAGCTGTTTTGGTCGCAATTTGACACGCCGAAGCATCCACTGTTGAACGAACAGATGGCCCAATGTGCCGAGCTCCACATGATGTCTGGCACTGCCATGAAGGATGTCATAGCCCGGGTGTTGGCAACCTGTGCGAAATCTCATAAGACAGGTACCTGGCCTCCCGCAACTTTAGCACGTCCTCCTCCGTGACGGAGGAGGGCATCCACCGGCCTTGAAGGTCGGAGCCGGACATTGTTGAAGGTCCGAAGCGCTCGAATCTGGGGCTCTGGGTGTTGGAACTTGGAGCAAGGAGAAGATTCGATGGAGGATTGAAGAAAAGGAACGAGCCTTGGTCCTATTATAAAGAGAGAGAATACCAAGAGCCATCTCCGTGACCGTTCGGGACTCGCCTTCGATAGACGGGGCGTGGCGACGGGCGCGGTTGGGTTACCCACGTCCGTATTGATGAGAATCCCGGGATAAGGGGAACACGATCTCTGCTTCGACAAGACGTGCCAAGGAAACCGCTTCGCTAAACGCGCTGAGGTGGTATAATAAAAACGACTCAAGTAAAGGCTTGGTAGTGGTGTGACGTCATGCTACAAGATACGTCAGCAGATTGAACTTGTGTACATAATATTCTCTCTACGGTGGAATGTGGAATTTATTTTGCAGAGCCGGACACTATCCTGGTGTTCACAATCTTCTATGAATTATTCGAAGGAGGAACCCGCCTTGCAATGCCGAAGAATATGCGCGCCGGACTCATCATCATTGAAGCCTGGTTCAGGGGCTACTGAGGGAGTCCTGGACTAGGGGGTGTCCGGACAGCCGGACTATCATCGTCGGCCGGACTCCAAGACTATGAAGATACAAGATTGAAGACTTCGTCCCCTGTCCAGATGGGACTTTCCTTGGCGTGGAAGGCAAGCTTGGCAATACGGATATGTAGATCTCCTACCATTGTAACCGACTCTGTGTAACCCTAGCCCTCTCCGGTGTCTATATAAACCGGAGGGTTTTAGTCCGTAGGATGAACAACCATTACAACAATCATACCATAGGCTAGCTTCTAGGGTTTAGCCTCCTTGATCTCGTGGTATATCCACTCTTGTACTACCCATATCATCAATATCAATCAAGCAGGAGTAGGGTTTTACCTCCATCGAGAGGGCCCGAACCTGGGTAAAAACATCGTGTCCCTTGTTTCCTGTTACCATCCGCCTAGACGCACAGTTCGGGACCCCCTACCCGAGATCTGCCGGTTTTGACACCGACATTGGTGCTTTCATTGAGAGTTCCTATGTGTCATCACCGATAGGCTTGATGGCTTCTTCAATCAACAACAACACCGTCCAGGGTGATACTTTTCCCCCCGGACAGATCTTCATATTCGGCGGCTTGGCACTGCGGGCCAATTCACTTGGCCATCTGGAGCAGATCGAAAGCTACGCCCCTGGACATCAGGTCAGATTTGGAAGCCTAAACTTCACGGCGGATATCCGCGGAGACTTGATCTTCGATGGATCCGATCCGCAGCCGAGCGTGCCGCACTGTCACGATGGGCTTGATCTAACTCTGCCGCCGGACAATACCTTGGAGGCCGCACACGAATCCGCTCCGACCCATAGTCCAGAGCCGATTGCGCAGATCGAGGATGGGTGGCTGGACACCGCCTCGGGAGCTGCGACTTCCACGGCGATGGAGCCGAACACTGACCTCGTCCCTTATAAAGCTCGTGACTCCGAGGTGCCGGACTCCCTGCCGGACTCCAAACCTCCTGCGCCCCTGCCAATCGAATCCGATTGGGCGCCAACCATGGAGTTCACCGCCGCGGACATCTTTCAGCACTCACCCTTTGGCAACATCTTAAATTCGCTAAAGCATCTCTCGCTATACAGAGAGCCCTGGCCGGACTATGGCCAGGATCGTTGGGATGCGGACGACGAAGAAATTCAAAGCCCACCCACCACCCACTTTGTAGCAACTATCGACGATCTAACAGACATGCTAGATTACGACTCCGAAGACATCGACGGTATGGACGACGATGCTGGAGACGATCAAGAACCAGCGCTCACAGAGCACTGGAAGGCCAACCCAACCCATGATGTATATATTGTGGACACCCCAAAAGGAAGCGATTACGAGGACCAACGGGATGCGGCAAAAGATAATCCCGCCGACATACAACCAAAACGGCGACGCAGACACCGCCCTAAGTCCCGCCTCGACAAAAATAGCGCTCCTAATGACCCAGCAATAGAGCAGGGCAAACCAGTGGACGACGAACATGCAACCAAGCAACCGTCCGAACAGGACGAATCGGATAATCAATCCATGCCCGGCGAAACCAACAGTCCAGACGACCTCACGCCGGACACACCACCGGAGCATAAGAACCTTCACAGAAGATTCGTCGCCACTGCAAGAAGTCTGAAGAAGGAAAAACGGAAGCTCAAAACAGCGGAAGACATACTCAGAATGAGGTGGAGCAAAGTGCTCAAAACCGCCGACAAATACGGCAATGGCCATCAATCAAAGAGCTACCCGAAGCGCAAGCTGCTGCCAGAATTTGACGAGGAAGTCATAGAGCCACCACAGTCAAAATTTAAAGAAGCCGCCTAGCCGGATAGACGACCAGATGACGGGCCAAAAGCGACAAGCGACGCCGCGCACAAGCCAACTCATGCTCCTGGGAAAACAGATGGCCCAGCCAGGTCCATTTACGTGCCAAAACAGAGGGCCCCAGGAAGCAACACAACACGCCAAGTGTTCGAAGACAGCGGCACACCCAAATACAGGGGCGCCGCACACCCACTATGTTTCACCGATGAGGTGCTGGACCATGAATGTCCAGCAGGGTTCAAACCCATAAACATAGAGGCATACGACGGAACAACAGACCCTGGAGTCTGGATAGAGGATTACATACTACACATACACATGGCTAGAGGAGATGATCTCCACGCCATAAAATACCTACCCCTCAAGCTCAAAGGGCCAGCTCGGCATTGGCTCAAAAGCCTCCCAGAAAACACTTTTGGAAGTTGGGAAGAGCTCGAGGACGCGTTTAGAGCAAATTTTCAAGGGACTTATGTCCGCCCTCCGGATGCAGATGATCTAAGTCATATAACTCAACAGCCCGGAGAGTCAGCGCGCAAATTCTGGAACAGGTTCCTTACTAAAAAGAACCAAATAGTCGACTGTCCGGACGCTGAAGCCTTAGCAGCTTTTAAACACAACGTCCGAGACGAATGGCTCGCCAGACACCTCGGCCAAGAGAAGCCGAGGACAATGGCCGCGCTAACAAGCCTCATGACCCGCTTTTACGTGGGGGAAGACAGCTGGCTCGCAAGATGCAGCACCAGCGACCCAAGTACATCCGAGATCAGAGATGGAAAGGGAAAATCCCGGCGCAGGAAAGATCTGCGCCGGAATAGAGAGAAAAGCCCAAAGAACACGGCGGTCAACGCCGGATTCAAAAGCTCGCGGCCAAACAAAAAAAACACTGCCTCTTAAGGACAATAGTGATGAGCTATCCAACTTAAACAAAATTTTGGATCGGATATGTCAAATCCACAGTACCTCCAGAAGGCCTGCAAACCACACCCACTGAGATTGTTGGGTTTTCAAACAGTCCGGCCGACTCAACGCCGAACACAAGGGGCTCGACGCACCAAGCGAGGATGATGACGAACCCCACCAGCAGAGCACCAGAAAACAAAAGACTTTCCCACAAAATGTCAAAACAGTAAACTCACTTCATGTGATATTACGGAAAAACAATGCGGCACCCGCTAAAATAAGTGTCGCACGGTCCACCCCAGCGGAACCTCGAAGTTGGATGTCAAAGCCGATCACTTTCGACCACCTGGATTATTCCAGAAGCATTCGAAATGCAGGATGGACTGCCCTGATACTGGATCCTATAATCGACGGACTACAGTTTACACAAGTCCTGATGGACAGCGGCAGCAATTTAAACCTGCTATATCCGAACACAATCCGCAAGATGGGGATAGACCTTACAAAAATTCGACATAGCCGCACTTCCTTTAAAGGAGTGACGCCAGGCCCTTATGCCAAGTGCACAGGCTCTTTATTATTAGAAGTTGTGTTCGGGTCACCGGACAACTTCCGACGCGAAAAGCTAATCTTTCACGTCGCCCCATTCAAAAGTGGCTATCAAGCACTATTGGGACGTGAAGCTTTTATTTGCTTTAACGCAATACCGCATTACGCGTCTCTTACGCTTAAAATGCCCGGTCCACGCGGCATTATTTCATTAACAGGTCATTTGAGACCCCGGACACGGCTAGACGAGTCCGGAATAAATAAGCAAGGGGCTCCCTAGCCGCACACCCCTTCACAAGGGGCTGCGCAAATAAGCAATAATGAGCTAATATAGACTCAGCTTTATTCATTTATTAACGTTTTTATGCACTTTTTCTCACAATTTCCTTTCAAACTAAGTTCCTCTCTTTTTACAGATGAACAACGTGCACACCCGTCCAAGATACGGCACAACGGAGACACAGGCGCAGACGTGCAGTAGGGACCCGTTGCAAGGATTCTTTTCAGATTAAGACCCTGTGTAAACCTTTTTTACTGTCTCTTGTTGCTATAATCCCCTGGTTTCTCATTATAACCAGAGTGGAGACTGACGTTTTGGCATCGGCCGCGTCAGAGGACCTCGCCCGTACCTGGACACAAGGGGCTCAGGGCATTGTTCTGCCCATTATTATAAAGACTGAACACCTTAGGAAGTGTTCGGCGTCTCGAGTTAGCCCTTATATGCATCAGCTCCGAATCATGTCTTTGGTCAAATGTTGGGTTTGCCCGGCTCCTGTGTTTTGCTGCCTTACATTCCGTATCATTGGCTAACGCGGCACCAAGAGAACTACTACGATTGTGCCCCAGTTCGGCTGGGCGAGCACCTCAGTAGAGAAAGCCGAAAACTGACTGTCATGAAACAGCGAGAGACTGGTCAACCACTCGATCGACCACCGGAATGTTGACAATTCCTCCGCTTTGACGAAGGACCGTTTCCCGGTCAGGCACATACGTGCCCCGAATTCGGAGAGCGCGGTGCCCCCAGGGGCTATATCATAGTCCCACCCTCGGACTCCAATGGCTAAGTGAAAGTGATAAAGCATTATAGTCCGGTTGCCTTGTTTGCTACGCTACCACCTCCTTAACAGGACCGAGACGTCGGATTAAGTGTGAAAATGCGCTACTTTTGCGAACACCCCCGCACCTTGTGCGTGGGAGCTGAAGCCGACGACTGCCATCTTTCAGGTTATACATACGTATACATAAACGGCCGCACAGGAGATATTTCAATACTTGAACGCACAAGTACAAAAAGCGCCTACATCATAAACAATGTTTTATAAAAATTAAACATTCATTTGAACGTGACATTTTTTGAGCACTGCGACTCTATTACACGAGCACCACGCAGAACTTCCCCAAAATAGTGCTCGGCGGGTAACCGGCTCTCGTCCGAACCCTGGGTCGCAACAGCGGTGGCATCCATCTCCGTCCAATGTGTCTTCACACGGGCAAGTTCCATCCGTGCACCCTCGATGCAGGCCGACCACTTCGTCACCTTGATATGCGGCACCGCCCCAAGAAATTGCTGCAACAAGCCAAAATAGCTCTTTGGCTTGGGCCTATCCGGCCAGACATGAGTCACGATATCCGTCATGGAAAGTCCGAACAACCTATTCAGCTCAGCCCATTCGGCCAACCGATCGGTCAGCGGAAGTGAACGATCCGGACTATGGAATTGAGACCAAAACAGCTCATCCGTCTTGTGATCCTTCTGACTTCGGAAGTGCACCACGACATCCGCCGCACTCGCCGCTAAGTCCATATAAGGATCCTCCGAACCCCACAACTGGCCAAGCTGGGTATACTTTGGATCCGTAAACCTGCGGCGCAGCAAAAAAGGCTTGCCAGCCACAATGTCTCCGGCCTGGCGCAGCTCCTCCTTTATAGCCCGCATTGCAGAACGGGCATCCTTGGCTTTGGCGGTGGCCTTCCCCAGGTCTTCTCGCTCCGATAGGCGCTCCTTTTCAAGAGCCTCATTGCGGTCGGTAGCATCCTTAACTTAATGGCCATTTCGGTCATCTCTTCCCTGCTTTGGCAGTGTGCAGCCCTTTCGGCTTCTAACTCCTCGGCCGCCCTCGAGGCTGCCGCATCACTCCTTCTGTCTTGCTCCTTGGCTTGAGCAAGTTCCGCCCGAAGGCTCTCCACAGCAGCGGCACCATCTGCGTCAAGCACAAATATTGTAAGAGGTGGGCTTTGGCTCCCTTAATAGGTGACTGCGGAGAAACAACTTACCTTGCGACTCGTCAAGTCGCTTGTTGACTAGCGCGATGTCCGCATCCGCAACATCGAGTTGCCGCTTTAATTCAGCAACTCCATCAGTCCGGTTAGCCCCCGGACTATCCGCCACCTGCATAGGAAGGGCGATACTCAATACCTGCAATTTTGATCCTTGGCACGCTGTCGCTTTCGACAACCTACCGAGTCTCAGGGGCTACTATCTATACAGGGTGCACTTTATGTGCAAAACTGTCAAAAAGGGGTGTCATTTTTGCATACCTCAAACCCCACCAGGAAACTCCTGACGGCATTATGCAATTCGCTTTCGGCGGACGAAATCCTTCCAATCACCATACTCATCAATGCATGGAGGTCTTCTGAGATGGACGCCCTCTCAAGCAGGTCCTTCAGCTCCCCCGGCCGAACACTAGTCGGCGCCGAACTCTTCGGCCCTGCCGGGCTCGGGGATACCCTCCGTGATGACACTTTAGGCTCGTCCGCCCTATCTGACGGTGCAGCGGACGGAGGCGTGTCACTCTCCACCATCTCCGGACGAAGATCCCCCGAAGATGAGCTCATCTGAGAAGGTCGGAGATCCGAACTACAAGGTAAAAAATTCGGTTATCCTCAGAAGCACAAATAGGGATGTCTCTCGTTGCCGAACTCCCTTTTTTCTACTTACGGCTCACTGGAAGGCTGATCCTTTAAGGGAGACTGTGCGGCCGGGGCCTCCCTGGACGCAGGACCCTCTGGTGAAGATTTCTTACCCCGCTTAGGGGCTTTGGCCTCCGGGTCTTTGGAGGCGGTCCTCTTCTCCCCCTGGATGGAGGGATTCTCGATCCCCCTCTTTCAAGAGCCTCCTTGGACGAGGCAGTAGCTCCTTTATTTTCCCCTTCACCTTCTTCTGAAGGCGCAAATGTCGGTGTCAAAACCGGCGGATCTCGGGTAGGGGATCCCGAACTGTGCGTCTAGGCGGATGGTAATAGGAGACGTGGGACATGATGTTTTTACCCAGGTTCGGGCCCTCTCGTTGGAGGTAAAACCCTACGTCCTGCTTGATTAATATTGATGATATGGGTAGTACAAGAGTGGATCTACCACGAGATCAAAGAGGCTAAACCCTAGAAGCTAGCCTATGGTATGATTGTTGTAATGTATGTTGTGTCCTACGGACTAAAGCCCTCCGGTTTATATAGACACCGGAGGAGGCTAGGGTTACACAGAGTCGGTTACAATGGTAGGAGATCTACATATCCGTATCGCCAAGTTTGCCTTCCACGCCAAGGAAAGTCCCATCCGGACACGGGACGGAGTCTTCAATCTTGTATCTTCGTAGTCTTGGAGTCCGGCGGACGATGATAGTCCGGCTGTCCAGACACCCCCTAGTCCAGGACTCCCTCAGCAACCTCCAGTATCTTGACCAGCACGGGATCCAGCGCGGTCTCTAGGAGGGGGGCCGGACACCGTATCAGCTTTGCTTGCGCTATCCACTCCTGTTAAAGGATAACGGGTTAAAAGGCGAATTGTAGAAAGGCAAACAAACGGTACGTCCGAACACTGAGCTACTTACCTGAGTATCCGGGCGATTGCAGCTTAGGCCGGCGTCCTCGGTCAATTCCGGACACACGACCCGTGATCCGAAGAACAACTCGTACATCTCCACGGGTGTCGTACCCATAAAGTGTTGGAGAATCCGTGGTCCCTCCGGATTGAACTCCCATAGCCGGAGAGGACGGCGTTTGCAGGGCAGGAGACGCCTAATCAGCATAACCTGCATCACCACGACCAGATCGATCTCCCTCGCCTGGAGGTCTCGAATCCGGCCCTGCAATAGGGGCACGTCTTTTGACGGCCCCCAGTTGAGCACTTGGTTGACCCACGACATCAACCGTCGAGGAGGTCCCGAGCGGAATACGGGCGGCGGCTTCTGCCTGCTACCCTTCGGAGCGGTGATATAGAACCACTCCTGTTGCCATAAGCCAAGCTCCTCATGGAAGGAGCCCTCGGGCCACGGGGCATCGGCCCTCCTGCTTACGGCTGCCCCGCCGCACTCTGCTTGACGCCCCCCGATCATCTTCGGCTCCACATTGAAGGTCTTCAGCCATAGGCCGAAGTGAGGGGTGACGCGGAGGAAGGCCTCGCAGACAACAATAAATGTGGAAACATTGAGGATGGACTCCGGCGCCAAGTCATGGAATTCCAACCCATAGTAGAACACGAGCCCTCTCACAAAAGGATCCATCGGGAAGCCTAAACCCCGACGGAGGTGGGATACAAAGATGACGTACTCGCCGGGCTCGGGGGTAGGGATGGCCTGCCCTTCGGTGGCAACCTGTGCGAAATCTCATAAGACAGGTACTTGGCCTCCCGCAGCTTTAGCACGTCCTCCTCCGTGACGGAGGAGGGCATCCACCGGCCTTGAAGGTCGGAGCCGGACATTGTTGAAGGTCCGAAGCGCTCGAATCTGGGGCTCTGGGTGTTGGAACTTGGAGCAAGGAGAAGATTCGATGGAGGATTGAAGAAAAGGAATGAGCCTTGGTCCTATTATAAAGAGGGAGAATACCAAGAGCCATCTCCGTGACCGTTCGGGACTCGCCTTCGATAGACGGGGCGTGGCGACGGGCGCGGTTGGGTTACCCACGTCCGTATTGATGAGAATCCCGGGATAAGGGGAACACGATCTCTGCTTCGACAAGACGTGCCAAGGAAACCGCTTCGCTAAACGCGCTGAGGTGGTATAATAAAAACGTCTCAAGTAAAGGCTTGGTAGTGATGTGACGTCATGCTACAAGATACGTCAGCAGATTGAACTTGTGTACATAATATTCTCTCTACGGTGGAATGTGGAATTTATTTTGCAGAGCCGGACACTATCCTGGTGTTCACAATCTTCTATGAATTATTCGAAGGAGTAACCCGCCTTGCAATGTCGAACAATATGCGCGCCGGACTCATCATCATTGAAGCCTGGTTCAGGGGCTACTGAGGGAGTCCTGGACTAGGGGGTGTCCGGACAGCCGGACTATCATCGTCGGCCGGACTCCAAGACTATGAAGATACAAGATTGAAGACTTCGTCCCCTGTCCAGATGGGACTTTCCTTGGCGTGGAAGGCAAGCTTGGCAATACGGATATGTAGATCTCCTACCATTGTAACCGACTCTGTGTAACCCTAGCCCTCTCCGGTGTCTATATAAACCGGAGGGTTTTAGTCCGTAGGACGAACAACCATTACAACAATCATACCATAGGCTAGCTTCTAGGGTTTAGCCTCCTTGATCTCGTGGTAGATCCACTCTTGTACTACCCATATCATCAATATCAATCAAGCAGGAGTAGGGTTTTACCTCCATCGAGAGGGCCCGAACTTGGGTAAAAACATCGTGTCCCTTGTCCCCTGTTACCATCCGCCTAGACGCACAGTTCGGGACCCCCTACCCGAGATCCGCCATTTTTGACACCGACACCGGGTGTGGCCAACTGAACCCATTCCGGATATTTATTTCGGTTTGGTGCGGTAGCTTGTTAATGCGGTGTCATGTCGATGCTGTGAAGCAGTCAACGTGCATAGAATGTGCACGGATGGCCCTTGCCCGTGTCAAGGTATACTGGGAGAAGATGATGGCCACCGATATTGCAGCGCAGAGTCCACCAGGCATGGACCTTAACATCCCAGAACATTACTTTGAAGATGTCCTAGAGGGTGCCCGCTTAATAGAGGGTCAGTGCTCGAAAAATATTATGTTCAAGTGAGGTGTATCAAAATTGTAATAACAATATTATGATACATTTAAAGCTATGTTTTTATACTTTTTGCCCGAAAAGTTTTAGTGCCTCCTGTGCGGCCGTCTTTTTATATATATTCAATCTGAAAGTTTGCGGTCGTCGGCTTCAGCCCCCTTGCCTATAATGCAGGGGTGTTCGGAAAAGCACTTGATTACACTTGAACCATTGTCTTGGTCTGTTAAGGAGGTGTTAGTGCGGTGAACGAGGCAATCGCACTATAGAGCTTTAACACTTTCACTTAGCCATAGGAGTTTGATGGTGGGGCTACTATATAGCCCCAGGTATGTCTGCGGTTATCTGAATACGGTGCGTGTACATACGTGACCAGAAGGACGGTCCTTCGTTTAACACGGGGGGAATCGCGAAGATTCTGATGAGTCATCGAGTGGTTGACCAACTCTCGCCGCATCATGACAGTCAGTTTTCGACTTTCTCTACTGAGGTGCTCATCCGGGCTAGCCGGGACACAATCACAGTAGTTCTCCCTTTACTACCCTAGTCAATATAGCAGAACATAAGGCAGTAAGCACAGGAGCCGGGCAACCCAACTATTGACCAAAGACATGATTCGGAGCTGATGCATATAAGGCCAAACTCGTGACGCCGAACACTCCCTATAGGTGTTCGGACTTTACAATATACACCGGGCTGAATACAGCCCTTGGTGATAAACCCACGGTATCAAGGCAGGTGTGGCAATCTGACATGGGCAAAGAGCGCAGGTGGTGAGAGCATAAATCTCAAAACACAATATGAATTGGGTTGCTTCTATAACATCCACTTTAGTACGGCGAGTCGTATGTTTACAGATAATGCCGGTAACTTTCTTGGACATTTTACATGCCAGGAAAGTATAAATCAACAAGAGATAAAAAAGGTTTACACAGGGTCTTAATCTAAAAAAGAAACCTTAATGCGGGGCCCTTCTGCACGTCTACGCCTTTGTCTCCGTTGTGAAGTGTCCTTGAAGGGTATAGTATGATGGCCATCTGTAAAGTAAAAGGAAAAAGGAAGACCAGGTAAAAGAATCTGGTGTGGCCATGAGTAAAGTTGGTTCATTTTAATGAACTGTGAAGGATAACTTTCAGGGTCCAAATAGGGTCAAGCCGGACTATGGACCTTTTGTGTGCAGAGTGCCCCCGAAGCCGCCCAAGGAATTTTGAGTGTATCTCCTTATGGGGCGGTCAATGGGGGCGTAGCTGCTAATCGAGCTCAGGTTTATATGAGCTGCCACACTGAGGTGTGCGCTGGACACGTTTAGCTGTGTCTGCGGTATTAATGACCGATGAGTTGTTCGGCTTGAATAGGCCATTTTTTGCTTCGACTGCTAGAGCCGCTGTGTATTCCTCTGTGCGAAGAGAGCGCTCCATATTTCCATTGACCGTAATGACGCCACGAGGTCCAGGCATTTTGAGTTTTAAATAAGCATAATGTCGGACTGCATTAAAACGGGCGAAGGTCGTTCTTCCGGGTAGTGCATGATAGCCGCTTCGGAGCGGAGCAACGTCGAAGATTAGTTCTTCGCTTCGAAAGTTGTTCGGAGAGCCGAATATAGCATCGAATGTTAAAGAGCCCATGCAGCAGGCTTCCGCGCCCGGTATAACTCCTTTAAAGGTAGTGCTTCTTGGCTTGATTCTTGACGGGTCTATCCCCATCTTGCGGACAGTGTCCTGATATATCAGATTGAGACTGCTGCCACCGTCCATGAGGACTCGATTGAGGTGGTATCCGTTAGTTATTGGGTAAGGCACTAGGGCAGCCGAACCCCCACGACGGATACTAGTCGGATGGTCCCTGCAATCAAAGGTGATTGGACAGGCCGACCATGGGTTGAACTTGAGGGCGACGAGCTCAACGGCATAGACATCTCGGAGTGCGCGTTTGTGCTCCCACTTTGGGATATGACTTACATAGATCATGTTCACTGTTTCGATCTCCGGTGGAAATTTCTTCTGTCCCCCCATGTTCAGCTGGCGAGGTTCGTCCTCATCTTTGCTCTAAGGTCCCTTCCCTTTATGTTCGGCGTTGAGTTTGCCGGCCTACTTGAAGACCCAACATTCTTTGTTGGTATGATTAGCTGGTTTATCGGGAGTGCCATGGATCTGACAGGGCCTATCTAGAAATTTATCCAGGTTGGATGGACTGTCTTTGTTGCCTTTAAATGGCTTCTTCCGTTGACCGGGTCTGGAGCCCCGAAATCCGGCGTTTACCGCTGTATTGTCTGGGCTTTCTTCATTATTCCGACGTTTATTTTTGTTGCGTCGTGGCTTTCCATTACCGTCCCTGACTTCGGATGTGCTGGGGTTGCTGGTGCTACTATGGGCTAACCAGCTATCTTCGCCCGCGCAAAAGCGGGTCATGAGTGTGGTTAAGGCGGCCATTGTCCTTGGCTTTTCCTGGCCGAGGTGTTTGGCCAACCATTTATCCCGGACACTGTGTTTGAAGGCTGCTAAGGCTTCGGTGTCCGGACAGTCGACAATTTGGTTCTTCTTAGTGAGAAACCTATTCCAAAGCTTACGGGCTGATTCTCCGGGTTGTTGGATTATGTGACTTAGATCGTTTGCATCCGGAGGACGGACATAGGTCCCTTTGAAATTGGCCCGAAAAGCATCCTCAAGTTCTTCCCAGCTTCTGATGGAGTTTTCGGGGAGGCATTTCAGCGAGTGCCGAGCTGGTCCTTTTAGCTTGAGGGGTAAATATTTAATGGCATGGAGATCATCTCGGCAAGCCATGTGGATGTGAAGAATAAAGTCTTCTATCCAAACCGCGGGGTTCGTCGTTCCATCATATGCCTCGATGTTTACAGGTTTGAACCCTTCTGGAAAATCGTGTTCCAACAGCTCACTGGTGAAGCACAGGGGGTGTGTGGCACCCCTGTATCTGGCTGTGTCGTGGATTGGGTCCGACGGTTGTAATGTTTCATATTGGTTCCAAGCTGGTAAATGGATGACATGTTTTGTTTGATAATAGTGATCCCGTGTAGGAGCACGTTCCCTGGATCCATAGATGGACCTGGTTTTGCCAGCTTTTTTGTCCAGATCCTCACGTAGATCGTGTTTATGGTCCTGGGACGCAGCCTTCCTTCCTTTGAGGGGAGGGGGAGAGGGCTTGTGTAAGGCATTTCTAGCCGCTTTGTCACGACCGCGAGGTGGTCGGTCTGGCCAGTCGGCCGTATTATTTTTTGGTGGTATAGGCGCGATACTCTCGTCGTCGAATTCAGGCAGCAGCTTATGTTTATGATAGCTCTTTGTTTGGCGATTACCGCTATATTTTTCCTCAGTGTCTAGCACTTCGGTCCATCTGTCATTGAGCGTATCCTATGCGGCTTTAAGCCACTGCTTCTACTTCTTCAGGCTCCTTGCAGTGGCGATAAGCCTTTGGTGGAGGCATTCTTGTTCTAATGGTTCTTCTGGGATGATGAACTCGTCGTCGCCCAGGCTGATCTCATCTTTAGAGACAGGCTGGTAATTGCTATCTTCGGCGTCGCTACAGTTGGAAAAGATCTCCAGACTGTGTTCGCCATCCTCGCCCACGCCATGCTCCAACGCTTGGTTCAGATTACCATCATCGTCTGTGACAATGTTGCTATTTTTCCTTTTGCCGGATCGAGGTCGGTGCTTGGGACACTGGCATTTGGGAGGTTCATCGACAGGTATTCTGTTATCTCCGTCGGCCTCATTCTCCTTTGGTGTGTCCACCATATATATATCGTATGATGATGTAGCTGTCCACTGCCCTAAAGGTGGTGGTTTTTGTGCCTACTCTTCTCCGGCGTCGTCGTCTATACCGTCGATGTCTTCGGAGCCGTAATCGAGCATGTCGGTTAAGTCTTCGACAGTAGCAATGAAGTGGGTGGTGGGAGCTCTTCATCGTCCGCTTCCCACTCGAGTAAGACATAATTCGGTCAAGAGTCCCCCAACAAGGAGAGGGACTTCAATGAGTTTAATATGTCGCCAAAATGCGATTGCTGGAAGATGTCCGCGGAGCTGAACTCCAAGATCAGCGCCCAATCGGGTTCGATGGACGCGGATGCACGCGGTCCGGAGCCCATGGTCGGAGATGAGTCCAAGGTTCTGGTAACACAGGCCTAGCCTGATGTTGGGTCTGTGTGCTGCTCGAGCGCCGCTGTGTCTGCGGCCTCCGCGACGGGGTTGAGCTTCCCGTCTTCGGACGATGCAGTCCGCTCCGGCTCTAGGGCCCGGGCGGTCACAGGCGCTATCTCCTGCGTACGGCTAGATGATAGATCTAGGTCATGTTTATCGTAGTGGCCGAGGACAGCCGTCATGGGCTCGAATCCGTCGAAGATCAAGTCTCCGCGGATATCGGCCACAAAATTCAGGCTACCAAACCTGACCTGATGGCCAGGGGCGTACCTATCAATCTGCTCTATGTGGCCAAACGAGTTGGCCCGCAATTGCGAAGTCGCCGAATAAGAAGATCTGTCCGGGGAGGAAGATCTCCCCCTGGACTGCATTGTTGTAGATGATTGATGGAGCCATCAAGCCTATCTCGTGACGACACAGCAGAACTCTCAATGAAAGCACCAATGTTAGTGTCAAAACCGGCGGATCTCGGTTAGGGGGTCCCGAACTGTGCGTCTAAGGCTAATGGTAACAGGAGGCAGGGGACACAATGTTTACCCAGGTTCGGGCCCTCTCTATGGAGGTAATACCCTACTTCCTGCTTGATTGATCTTGATGAATATGAGTATTACAAGAGTTGATCTACCACGAGATCGTAATGGCTAAACCCTAGAAGTCTAGCCTATGAGATTATGATTGTTGTGGCTTAAACCTAGAAGTCCAAACCCTCCGGTTGATATAGACAATGGGGGGCTAGGGTTGTACAAAGTCGGTTACAGAGAGAGGAATCTACATATCCGAATCGCCAAGCTTGCCTTCCACGCAAAGGAGAGTCCCATCCGGACACGGGACAAAGTCTTCTATCTTGTGTCTTCATAGTCCAATAGTCCGGCCAAAGTATATAGTTCATCCGTCCGAGGACCCCTTAATCCGGGACTCCCTCAATTTCCACAATTTATATTGATCAATATAAGCCATAGAAATAAGGAAGCAAGCAAACCGTGCATTCAAAACAGAATCTGTCAAAAACAGAACGGTCTGTAGTAATCTGTACTCAAACCATACTTCTGCTACTTCAAAAATTATGAAAAAAATTGGACCACGTGAGCAATTTGTATATTAATCTTCTTCAAAAAGAATCAACTCACAAGCACTCTTTTGTTAAAAATGAGAGCTATTTTCGTGAGCACAAGAGTTTCTGTTTTTCAGCAAGATCAAATCAACTATCACCCAACATGATCCTAAAGGCTTTACTTGGCACTTTATTGGAAAAAGATAATAGAACATGATTACTACAGTATCCTAATCATGTGAACATACAAAAACGGTAGGTAAAAGTTTTGGGTTGTCTCCCAACAAGCGCTTTTCTTTAACGCCTTTTAGCTAGACATGATGAGTTCAATGATGCTCGCATAAAAGATAAAGATTTAAACATAACAAGAGCATTATGAATCATAAGTTCCTCTCTCGTAATAATTTCCGGTAGCATCATGAATAGATTCATCCGTATAACCATCACATAAAGAATTCATGATCCAAAAGCATAGATAATTTATTAGTCTTTATAGCATACATGTCATCATAATAATCATCATAAGTAGCAACTTTGTTCTCATCAGTCAATTGAAACCTCTTCCAAAATAGTGGATGTATCACTAAATAAAGTCATGACCTCTCCAAATCCACTTTCATAAATATTGTAATAAGATTCAACACCCTCCAAAATAGTGGGATCACTACTACCTAGAGTTGACACTCTTCCAAACCAACTTTCATCATTGTAATCATCATAGATAGGAGGCATGCTATAACCATAATAATTTTTCTTATCGAAAGTAGAAGGAATCAAAGGATCATATTCATTATGCAAAGCATACCCAAGATTGTGCAAGCTTTATTTTCAGCAAATAAATCTTCAAACATTTCATACTCATCAAACATAGCATCCCCAAGCTTGTGGTTTTGCATATCATCATAATCATTCTTATCAATAGCATGAATGGCACCAATAGTATAGCAAACATTATTATCATATTCTTCCAAGCAAGTGCCAAAAAGATTTTTAATATCATAAGAGACATCATTGTCTTCCCAATCATAATCATCACAACAAGTAGTAGGCACCACAAAATCATACTCAGTATCATCATCCTCCATCAACATATTTGATTCACTTTCATGAGGCACAATGGTGATAGGAGCAATATTACTTGGGAGAGTACCTTTTTGCCTCTACTTTTTCTTCTTTTCTTTTTCTTCTTCACCACCTCACTTGTGGGTTTAATCATTTTTTCTGAGCATCTTGTTGAAGAGATTGATTGGATAGGAAGCTCCTCCTCGTTAGTCGATTCATCATAAACACTAGGAGGGTATTGGGAAATATTTTCCCGTTCATTAGTACTCTCTTCATGCTCTATTTGTTTTCTTGTCATTAGAGAGTTGGCAATATAAGGATTCTCAATGCAATTTACCACACAGAACATATAAATTTGCTCTAGATCAAAATCAAGAATTCTACTAAGATTAAAATTTGGAACATCCTTAGTTATACGTTTCATTTCTTCGTACCCCAAAATAATACTAAGATCTTTATGATGCTCAAGGATAATCAAGTTATCACAATTTTTGGACACAATTTTATCATGAGACAAATAGCATTGGAGCTTTAAATGACCATGTTCATTGCAAAGTTCACAAGGATAGCAAAAGATATTGAATCTTTCAGCACAATCATCTAGCCTCTTTTGCAACTTTTTGTTTCTAAACATTTATGCTCCTTACAAAATCTATCTTCCCTTTTTGGTGTGTGTGTGCACTCCCAATTTACTCCGCAAAAATTGTCATTCTTATAGGAGACATCATTATCATGGCTAGTGCACTCATCATTAGAATTTTGGATATTCAAATAATTCATACTAACAACATTGCAATCATGCTCATCGTTCATGCCAATCATTTTACTAAATTCTTCTTCTATCAATTGAGCACAATTTTCCGAACCATCACTTTCAAGAAAGATATTATAATGATGATCAATAATATGACGCAACCTTAATTCCTTTTTTTGTAGTTTTCTTTTATAAACCTAACTAGTGATAAAAAAAGAAACTAAAACATTCAATTGCAAGATCTAAAGATATACCTTCAAGCACTCACCTCCCCGGCAACGGCGCCAGAAAAGAGCTTGATGTCTACTACGCAACTTTATTCTTGTAGACACGTGTTGGGCCTGCAAGCGTAGAGTTTTGTAGGACAATAGCAATTTTCCCTCAAGTGGATGACCTAAGGTTTATCAGTCTGTGAGAGGTGTAGGATGAACATGGTCTCTCTCAAATGACCCTGCAACCAAATACAAGAAATCTCTTGTGTCCCCAACACACCCAATACAATGGCAAATTGCATGGATGCACTACTTCGGCGAAGAGATGGTGATAAAAGTGTAATATGGATGGTAGAAATATATTTTTATAATATGAATAAATAAAAACAGTAAGATAGCAAATCGTAAATGGGCACAAAAACAGTGTTGCAATGCTTAAAAATGAGGCCAAGGGTCTGTACTTTCGCTAGTGCAACCTCTCAACAATGCTAACATTGTTGGATCATATGATTGTCCCTCAAAGTGCAATAAAGAATCACTCATGTGTTCCTATTAGCGGAGAACAAAAGATAGGATTTGTTTGTATGTCACGAAACCACCTCAAAGCTATTTTTTCCGTTCGATCTATTCAAGAGTTCGTACTAAAATAACACAACGCTATTTTTTCCGTTCGATCTATCCTAGAGTTCGTACTAGAATAACACCAAAGCAAATTCATATTCATATACTCAATCCATACAAAAAATATAAAGAGACCCCAAAGTTTCCGTTGGAGAAAAAAGCGCATCAACCCCTATGCACAGATTACCCCAATATCACCGGGGGAATGCGCGAGTTGAATGCCATAACACATATCAAGTGAATCAATAAGATACCTCATTTTCACCTCAAGTATTCATATTGCAAGTCATATATCATGTGTTCTCATCTCTGAAAATTCAATCCGACAAGACATATGTTTGAAGGGTAAAGATTCAATTCATCATAACAAGAGTATAGAGGGGAGAAACACCATATGATCCCACTATATTAACAAAGCCCATGATATAGATCACGAGAGAGAGAGAGAGATCAAACTCATAGGTACTGGTACAAACCGTCGGCCCCGAGGGTGGACTACTCCCTCCTCATCGTGGTGGCCGCCGGGATGATGAAGATGGCCATCGGAGATGATTCCCCCTCTGGCAGGGTGCCGAAATAGGTTCTAGATTGGATCTCATGGATATAGAGGCCTTGCGGCGGCGGAACTTCTAATCTAGGTTAACCCCGAAGGGTTTCGAAATATTTGGGAATTTATAGTGCAAAGAGGGGGTGCAGGAGGCCACCGAGGTGGGCACGATCCACCTGGGCGCGCCAGGGGGCCTTGGCGTGCCCTAGTGGGTTGTGCCCCCCTCTGGGCACCCCTAGGTGCAGCTTAGGCCCATTGGGTTCCTTCTGGTCCAGAAAAAATTTCCAAAAAGTTACGTGGTGTTTGGACTCCATTTGATATTGATTTCTTGCGATGTAAAGAAGAAGCAAAAAACAACAACTGGCAGTGGGCACTGGGTAAATAGGTTAGTCCCAAAAAAGGATATAAAGTTGCCATAAAATGATTGTAAAACACCGAAGAATGATAAAATAACAGCATGAATACTTCATAAATTATAGATACGTTGGAGACGTATCACGTAGTTCAGGTTTCTGAACATGATCTGGTGGCCGAGGGCGTAACTTTCGACCTGCTCAAGGAGGCCGGTCGAGTTGGCATGAACACGAAGCTGCCGAACACAAAGAGTTGTTCAGGGAGAAAGGTTTCCCTGGAGATAGCATCATTTTTAATGAAGAGGCAAGCCATAAATCCTTCTGTTGACAACACAACAGAGCTCTCAATGAAAGCACCAATGTCGGTGTCAAAACCGGAAGATCTCGGGTAGGGGGCCCAAGTTGTATGTCTGAGGATTGATGCTAACAATGATCAAAGGGACACAATGTTTACCCATGTTCAGGCCCTCTTAATGGAGGTAAAACCCTACTCCTGCTTGATTATATTCGATTGGTATAGGGTTTACAAGAGTTGATCTACCTCGAGATCATAATGGCTAAACCCTAACTTGGCTAGCCTATCAATGTTATGATCCTGCCTCCGATCTAAACCCTCCGGCTTATATAGATACCTGAGGGGCCTAGGGTTGTACAAAGTCGGTTCAACAGAAAGGAAATAGTATATCCGAACACCTAAACTTGCCATTCACACACACGGGAGTCCCAACTGGACACAGGAGGTGGTTTTCTTCCTTTTGTCTTGATAGCCCATTAGTCCGGCCCACTTGAATAGGCCGGACGAACAAGGACCCCTCAGTCCAGGACTCCCTCACCGGTAGCCACAATCACATGACGAGCGTCCACTCGGTGTAGTTTGTTCGGGTCAGCGAGGTGAGCTGCACCATCAAAAGGTCTGTCGGACCACGCGCTTGACGATGCGAAGCTCGCCGCTGCCGTCGGTGAGCCATGCCTTCGGTGCAGTCACTGGATCCATCTGCTTCCCCTGGGCCAGCTCCACCACCCTGGACGCACCATCTCCCACGTTGCCGGTCATATCCAGGATGGATCAAACCTTAACTCCGATACCAATTATTTGGTTTCCCAAGACACACATGCACGCCCACACGCGGACAGAGCCCCATTTTCCTGCCTGGGCAACAACGTCCTCATTTCCATGCATTCCCATGCACATAGATCATTCAATGATTCAAATGGTTCGTAATGAGATGTCGTAAAGCAATCAATAATAAGTAATTCAAATTAAAAATGCATAGTTAATTCAGAAGTAAATATCATTCAAAGGATAACTACTAGGAAAAACCTTATACACAAAATCTTACCAGCAGCGCTCTTTAAAATACGGCGCTACTGCTATTTAGCAGCAGCGCGTGCCACAAAAACGCGCTACTGAAAGGAAAATAGCAGTAGCGCGTCCTTTGTAAATAGTGCTACTACTATAATTGCCATGACCTCGCCGTCAAGCTAGTTATAGCAGTAGCGCTCTATTACATAGCGTGCTACTGCTATTGATCTTAGTAGCAGCGCCTTTTGATACAACTCACTACTGCTAAGTTCAGTCCACAAGTTTAGTCCCACCTCGCTCCGCGAACAGTGTGTTTACCACCATAAATATGTTACTTCTCAAGCTATCACAACCTCTTGGTCTTCACTGAACTCTATGTGTAGAATTTGTGGCCGCAATATGAGTCTTCTCCAGTTCCTACCGGGAGAGGAGACATATTGACTCAGATTGTACACAAAAAGATCATTGATGGCTAATGTATTTTTGCATTGATGGCCAATGTATTTTTGCATGCTTACACTTAGTCGTAGCGCTTTTTATAGGAAGGCACTACTACTAGGGCGTTTAGAAGCAGCGTGTTACCATGATACGCGCTATTACTAAAGCCATCCTATCACTAGCTAGGCCGCCCCTCACTCTCCTCTCTCTACTCCGACTCACTCTCCCCCGCACTGGCCCTATCGTCTGTCGCTGCTGCATTGTCCCCCCCTTCCTCCTCCACCCCGCCGCCGGCCGTCACCCCCTCCCTCCTCCATCCCTTCACAGGTCGTCGCCCCTCCCTCCTCCATTCCGCCGGCCGTCGCCAACTCCCTCCTCCATTCCGCTGTCGTCGCCTCCTCCCCCCCATCCACTGCCACCGCCACCAAGGTAGTT
>NC_057798.1:17114584-17156903 GCF_018294505.1 Triticum aestivum | reverse complement strand
CTTCCTCCCACTCCCCCCTCCCTCCTTCCTACCCCTCCTCCCTCCCTCCTTCCTACCCCTCCTCCCTCCCTTCTCTCCATTCTTGTAGAATGTAGGTAGTTTAAATGTAGATTTTAGAATGTAGACATTGTAGAATATAGGTTCTGTAATAGAATAAATTTTTAGCCTATTTTAGGTGTTTTGAATAGAATAGGAAATTTTAGGTCTTTTGATTAGAAATTTTAGTAATGGAAATTTTTAGTTGGTAGAATCTAAAAAAATGTTCTGTACTTGTTATATTCTGAACTTAGGGCATATTTTTAGGGTTTAGTAAAACAAATAGTAATAGTGGATGATGATGTAGATATTTTAGGTATAGAACATTTTGAGTGGATGATGATGTAGATTTTTTAGTACAACTAGTTTATTTAGTGTTGCTCAAGAATTGCTCATATGATGTAGATATAAACATGTATATCTAGTGTTGCTCAAATAGGATATGTACTTGCCCAAGTGACATGTTTGCAGGTAATAGCTCTGAGTGGCCTATGTTTTGCCGGAGTGTTGATTAATTTCCGTTCTGGCAAATTTCAGGCCCTCGATATTTCCTTTTTTAGCAAAGGTCATGCCGAATTTTTTCTCTGAAGTGGATTGTTAAACCTTTTCTAATATTGCTTTAGGAAAATGGCGACACCACCACCACCACCACAATGTCGACTGAGCAAGTCAAGATGCGCCAACAGCCTTCCAACTGGGACGTTGTTCGGCATCTACTTCCAGCCGAGTTTTCTTCCTGCGGCGGTAACAATATATTTGAAACTTGTAACAACTATTTTGTTTTTAGTGTTATTGCATTAATGCATTGTGTATATAACATTGTGTGTACACATATCATCCCATGCAATGTGATGTTGGAATTCATCAAGCTGACCGGAGACACTGTGACCTTTGAGGCTACTGGGGGCCCCTACACTATGGAGGTCGATAAAGGATGAAATATGTCATAGATCGGAGGATATGGATGGAACCGTTTCATCTCCCACATGGGTATCACGGGTGGTGAGTTGATCAGCTTCTCCTTCAGAGAAGAAAGACCCAAACTGGTTGCCATTTATCTCAACACGGAATAAGATGATGAGGACCCACTTGATGAAGCCATCTATACTCGAAGAATAAGGCTGAGCGAGGAGGAGGTGTGCAACCTATGGGATAGAATTCCGCCACGTGCTTGACTTTGTCGGGGTGCCATTCGTGACCCGCCTGACAAGTACCATGGTTGATCGGCATATTATGGTATGTTATACTTAGCGTAGAATCCGATTACATGCTTACTTAGTGTAGAGTCCAGCGATATGCTTAGTGAATCCAATGATATGCTTAGTGTAGAGTCCAATGATATGATGTGTAGAAGCTAGCCGATGACATAACTAATTAGTCTAGAGTCCAATGACATGCTTACTTTCCGATCGATGACATGCTTACTGTCCAATCCATACTTATTAGTAGAATTCAAGCTTTGTAGAAATGTAGTACAGTTTTTGATACTGTAGAAACTTATACTTAGTAGAAATATATTTGCAAGAGTATGTGCAAGGCTACATATTAATTTATATGTTTTTCTTATTTAGAAATTGCCAAAGAGCCTATCTGTGAGTTGTGGTATCGAGCCTGATGAAGAAGGCTCTGCTGGAATACACCTTACCGCAAGGGGCCCCGTCATCACCTGTGCGTCCGGCATGGACACGGACGGTCGCACACAGTTCAGTTCGGTTGGGTGGAAGAACTTCCTTGTTGGCAAGAATCTTCGTGTTGGACATGCCATCCTAATTACTATCTGGAACACCAACCGCCATGGCTTGAGTATGATGGTCGTAGTCGATATCATCTAGAACTATGTATGTGTGTGGTTGTATGACTACCACTAGTAGACTACTACATGTTGTATGGCTACTAGTACTGCTTATCATATATGCTCCTGTATGAACCATATATGTGTGTGAGGATGCTTGTTGACTATATATGAGTACCTATAATGCTTAATGATATTGTATGGCTACTGGATGACTATATGGTATTGTGGTTAATGATATTGTTATCTAGTATATGTGAAATTGCAGTTTATTGAAACGGGGTACTGTTGTAGGTCAATAGGAAGCACGTAAAAAATGTTGAAAGGTACAATAGTAGCGCGGGCAAAGAAAAGCGCTACAACTACTTATTAGTAGCGCATGTTGGAAAACCTCTACTGATATAGTCAATACTAGTAGCGCGGGTACATAGAGCGCAACTGCTATCTGTTATCTGTAGTGACTTATTAGTAGCGCGGCCACCCGCGCTACTGATAGCATTTAAAACCCGCGCTACTACCAAGCTTTCCCTAGTAGTGGATAAAGTTCAAATAGAAAGCTAATGGTTTCCTACATGAATCCACATATGCTTCACAAGATCATGGAGTAGTTGCACATGCATTTATTAGTGTCAAAGTTATTGATGCATCTATGAAACTTGACAACATGCTCTGGATCTTCTTTTAAGAGGCGAACATGTACCTTGGGCCTATAAAATATTAGAGGTATGGCGAGCATCGTCAGCCTCATCCTTTACATTATGTTATGCATGATCATACAACAAGCCATCATCTTCCATGGTATCTCAAGAACCCATATATTTGCAGCTCTATGAAGAATACCCAAACGAAGTTGGAGCACTCGAAATGCCCATCACAAAGTCTCTTTAACAATGGAGATCGCTGAAGCAGGTTGATATCATCATGAGACCCTGGCATGCCAAATCCATAAGTCATGTGGCATGGCTTCTAGTCCGCATGCCACTAGTACATTTTTTCTCAAAGAGTACACACATTTTTTGGCGGGATCATATAAACCAACTTTAGATATGCACTAGTAGAAAACAGGGCTTTGGTTCAGGCCAGGTCATCCCATTAGTCCCGGTTCAGCCCAGAACCGGGACCCATGGGGGCATAGGTCCCGGTTCGTGAGGCCAGGGGGCCGGCCGGGCCATCATGGGGCATTGGTCCCAGTTCATCTGGCACCTTTGGTCCCGGTTCGAGGCTCAAATTAAACTGGGACCAATGTGCCTCGCTCCTGGCCCACCACCATTGGTCCCAGTTGGTGGCTTGAACTGGGACCAAAAGGTGTCCTTTAGTCTCGGTTCCAGCCACGAACCGGGACCAATGATATGCCTATATATACCCCTTGCCCTCGAGCAGAGCAGTGGAGTGCTCTGTTTTTTTGAGAGAGGTGTGTGAGAGGTGGCTTGTGCCCTAGCTCACCTCCTATGCACATGAGGTGTTCGATGAAATGCCCGAGCTAGACTAAAGCTTTCTCCTCTGGAAGCTACTTGTCCAAGCTCCATTTTCCTTGAGATTTGTCTAGGTTTGGCGGTCCGTCCTATCCCGTCCCCATCCTCACCGCCATTGATCGCCTGCGCCGATCTCGTTGCCTGCACCACCACTGGTGAGCCTCTTGATCTTATCTTCTTTCTAAAATAAAAAAAGTTCTTACTTCTATGGTTTAGATAGATACTTGTGTAGTTTCCTTACTTATTGTTGTTTGTTATTATATAGTGTGATGGTTTTGATAACCGCCTCCGTCGGCGCTCATCCTGTCTATGATTCAGATGTGGTATATATATTTTGTTTTATAATTATTAGTTTTATATAGTGTTTATGACAATTATGCCGAGCAACGTGACATAGATTTTTTTATCTAGGAGGTATGTGAACCGGAAATTCCAACCGACCCTATTGTCGAGAGGTTAAATTTAGTTGAAGAAGAAAATAATTACTTAAAAAAAATTGAAAAAAAACTGAGGAGGAGAAGATGATATTGGAGTTGCATGTTGCGGATGTCGTCGATCATCACAAGATTTAGATGATGCAATGCGCTTGAAGATTAGAAAGATAAGAAAATATGCCATTCATACTATGGCTTGGTATCATTATGCCGTTGGATCAATTGTTACCTTGGTTGCGGTTATGATCGCATTTGTTGTTGCATTGAAATGTTTTACATAGTTTCAATGTATGGTTTAATTCGATGCTCTGGAGAGCTATATGTTGTTCAATGAGAACTATGTATGTACTTTGGTATTAAGGTGATGATGAACTTCTATCAATTTGGTCACTTATCTATTCATGATGTACGCAAAGATGAACCGACAATGGATGTACGATAACAGACGCACCTCCGAGTACATTAAGGGCGTGAATAATTTTCTCGCAGTGGCTGAGGAAAACAAGCATAATGGTTTATGTGTTGTCCATGCCCTCCCTATTTGTGGGAATATGAGGTCTTACTCTTACTCGAAAACCCTTCACACCCACCTTCTTTATTAGGGTTACATGCCACACTATAATGTTTGGACCAAGCACGGAGAAAGGGGGGTTATGATGGAAGACAGTGAAGAATAAGAAGATGATGACAACTATGTGCCCCTGAATATGGTGATGCTGCAATGGGGGAAGCTGAAGATGCTGCAACGGGGGAAGCTGAAGATCAAGTAGAACTAGACGATGTGCCCGATGATGATCTTCACTGGGTCGTTGTTGATGCAAAGAGATAGTGCGAAAGTGAAAACCAGAAGCAGAAGTTCGATGGAATATTAGAGGATCACAAAAAAGTGTTGTACCCCAATTTCAAAGATGGCAACACAAAGCTCGGTACCATACTGGAATTGCTGCAGTGGAAGGCAGAGAATGGTGTGCTTGACAAAGGATTTGAGAAGCTACTAAGAATATTGAAGAAGAAGCTTCCAAAGGATAACGAATTGCCCGACAGTGCGTATGCAGCAAAGAAGGTTGTATGCGCTCTAGGATTGCAGGTGCAAAAGATACATGCATGCCCTAATGACTGCATCCTCTACAGCAGTGTGTATGAGAATTTGAACGCATGTCTGGTATGCAGTGCATTGTGGTATAAGATCAGACGAGATGAACCTGGTGAAGTTGACGGCGAGCGCCCCGAGAAGAGGGTTCCTGCAACGGTGATGTGGTATGCTCCTATAATACCACGGTTGAAATGCCTATTCAGAAACAAAGAGCATGCCTAGTTGATGCGATGTCACAGAGAGGATCGTAAGAAAGATGGGAAGTTGAGAGCACCCGCTGACGGGTCACAGTGGAGAAAAATGAAGAGAAAGTACTGGGAGGAGTTTGCAGGTGACGCAAGGAACGTATGGTTTGGTTTAAGAGCAGATGGCATTAATCCTTTTGGGGAGCAGAGCAGCAATCACATCACCTGGCATGTGACTCTATGTATCTATAACCTTCCTTTGTGGTTGTGCATGAAGCGGAAGTTCATTATGATGCCACTTCTCATCCAAGGCCCTAAGCAACCCGGCGACGACATTGATGTGTACCTAAGGCCATTAGTTGAAGAACTTTTATAGCTGTGGATTGGAAACAGTGTAAATGTGTGGTATGAGCACAAACAAGAGGAATTTGACCTGGATGCGTTGCTGTTTGTAACCATCAATGATTGGCCTGCTCTCAGTAATGTTTCAGGATAGACAAACAAGCGATACCACGCATGCATGCACTGTTCAGATGGCACCGAAAGTATATACCTGGACAAATGCATGAAGAATGTGTACCTGGGGCATCGTCGAAAGAAAGGCAAGCATTTCAAAGGCGAGGTAGATCACCGGAAGAAGCCTGCCATGTGTACCGGTGATCACGTACTTGCTATGGTCAATGATTTAAAAGTTATCTTCGGAAAGGGTCTCGAGGGACTATCTGTTCTGAATGACGCTGAGGGACGTGCACCCATGTGGAAGAAGAAATCTATGTTTTGGGACCTACCCTACTGGAAAGACCTAGAGGTCCGCTCTTCAATTGACATGATGCACATGACGACGAACCATTGCGTGAACCTGCTAGGCTTCTTGGGCATGTATGGGAAGACAAAGGATACACCGGAGGCACGGGAGGACCTACAACATTTGCACGAAAAAGATGGCATGCCTCCAAAGCAGTATGAAGGTCCTGCCAGCTACGGTCTTACCAAAGAAGAGAAGAAAATCTTCTTAATGCCTGCTAAGTATGAAGGCCCCGTATGGCTACTCATTGAATATAAAGGGAATAATAAATATGGCAGAGGAAACGTTCCAGAACCTAAAGTCTCCTGACTGCCACGTGATTATGACGCAACTGCTTCCAGTTGCATTGAGGGGGCTTCTACCGAAAAACGTTTGATTAACCATTGTGAAGCTATGTTCATTCCTCAATGCAATCTCTCAGAAGGCGATCGATATAGAAATCCTACCAAGGTTAAGGAGTGATGTGGCGCAATGTCTTGTTAGTTTTGAGCTGGTGTTCCCAGCATCCTTCTTCAATATCATGATGCGTGTCCGAGTTCATCTAGTCGACGAGATTGTCATTCTCGGCCCTGTATTTATACACAATATGTTCCCCTTTGAGAGGTTCATGGGAGTCCTAAAGAAATATGTTCGTAACCACACTTGGCCAGAAGGAAGCATCTCCATGGGCCATCAAACAAAGGATGTCATTGGGTTTTGTGTTGACTTCATTCCTGACCTTAAGAAGATAGGTCTCCCTCAATCGCAGCATGAGGGGAGACTGAGTGGAAAAGTCAGGCTAGGAGGGGACTCAATAATATGTAGGGACGGGCATTCTTGGTCTCAAGCACACTACACAGTTCTACAGAATTCTACCTTGGTGACTGTCGGTGTCAAAACCGGCGGATCTCGGGTAGGGGGTCCCGAACTGTGCGCCTAAGGCTAATGGTAAGAGGATACGTGGGACACAATGTTTACCCAGGTTCAGGCCCTCTCTTTGTAGGTAATACCCTACCTCCTGCTTGATGGATCTTGATGAATATGAGTATTACAAGAGTTGATCTACCACGAGAATGTAATGGCTAAACCCTAGAAGTCTAGCCTATGAGGTTATGATTGTTGTGTCTGCGGACTAAACCCTCCGGTTTATATAGACACTGGAGGGGGCTAGGGTTACACAAATTCGGTTACAGAGAAAGGAATCTACATATCCAAATCGCCAAGCTTGCCTTCCACGCAAAGGAGAGTCCCACCCGGACTCGGGACGAAGTCTTCTATCTTGAATATTCATACTCCAATAGTCCGACCCATGCATATAGTCCCGCAGCCCGAGGACCCCCTAATCCATGACTCCCTCAGTAGCCCCCGAACCAAGCTTCAATGACGATGAGTCCGACGCGCAGATTGTCTTCGGCATTGCAAGGCGGGTTCCTTCACTGAATACTTCAAAGTACCTGACTTAAATAGTAGTGTTCGACTTTTCATTTAATGACGCGCTCATCGGCTTCTGCACCTTTGATTTCAGCTTCCACGTGTCGAGCGAATATGAGAGGTCGGGGCATTTTTGCATTTACCACCCTGACCATATGAGAAAATTTTCTATTAAAGAGATGGGGATCTTTAGATCTGATCCACACCATCTCCCCCAAACTAGTAATCCCCAGAGCTTTCTCGTAGAAACCACCCCAACAAGGCTAGTGCTCCCAGCTCTTTCTCACGCCCTCACGGCCCCAAGCAGGGTGATTGGGAAACGTGTTCCGTATCCCACGGCCAACTGGTGAAGCTGCAGACCCAGGGGTTTCTTCCCCCACGGATCTAGTCCCTGTTCGAGCCGGATTGGCTTCTTTCGATGGCGGAGAACAGGCAGAGAAGTTCCCCAGCCCATCCAGGGGGGAACGAGTATGCTTTGTTCCCTATTTGCTGAGAGGCCTCGGATTCCAATCCATCCGTTCCTTCGAGGGCTTCTGGAGTACTATGGCCTCCAACTGCATAAATTCACACCTGCCTCCATCCTGCAAATTGCAGGTTATGTTGTTCTTTGCGAGCTATTTCTGGGTTGCGAGGCTCATTTTAAGTTATGGAAGAATCTGTTTTGCCTCGTCCCTCGTAATCAAGAGGGATCCATATTCCAAGTGGGCGGAGCGGAGATATGGCGCATCGCCGGGTGATACGTCTCCAATGTATCTACTTTTTCAAACACTTTTGCCCTTGTTTTGGACTCTAACTTGCATGATTTGAATGAAACTAACCCCGACTGACGCTGTTTTCAGCAGAACTGCCATGGTGTTATTTTTGTGCAGATATAAAAGTTCTCAGAATGACCTGAAAATCCATGAAGCAACTTTTCAGATTTAATAAAAAATATTGGCGAAAGAAATAGTGCTAGGGGGCTACACCCTGTCCACAAGGGTGGGGGTGCCCCCCTCCTCCTGGGCACGCCCCTGCCTCGTGGGCCCCCTGGATGGCCACCGACCTCAACGCCAACTCTATATATTTGCTTTCGCGGAGAAAAAAATCGGAGAAAAAGTGTCATCGCGTTTTACGATACGGAGCCGCCGCCAAGCCCTAATATCTCTCGGGAGGGCTGATCTGGAGTCTGTTTGGGGCTCCGGAGAGGGGGATTCGTCGTTGTCATCATCATCAACCATCCTCCATCACCAATTTCATGATGCTCACCGCCATGCGTGAGTAATTCGATCGTAGGCTTATTGGACGGTGATGGGTTGGATGAGATTTACCATGTAATGAAGTTAGTTTTGTTAGGGTTTGATCCCTAGTATCCACTATGTTCTAAGATTGATGTTGCTATGACTTTCCTATGCTTAATGCTTGTCAGTAGGGCCCGAGTGCCATGATTTCAGATCTGAACCGACTATGTTTTCATGAATATATGTGAGTTCTTGATCCTATCTTGCAAGTCTATAGTCACCCATTATGTGTTATGATCCGACAACCCCGAAGTGACAATAATCAGGATACTTCTCGGTGATGACCGGAGTTTGTGGAGTTCATGTATTCACTATGTGTTAATGCTTTGGTTTGGTACTCTATTAAAAGGAGGCCTTAATATCCCTTAGTTTCCATTAGGACCCTGCTGCCACGGGAGGGTATGACAAAAGATGTCATGCAAGTTTTTTTCATAAGCACGTATGACTATATTCGGAATACATGCCTACATTACATTGATGAATTGGAGCTAGTTCTATGGCACCCTATGTTATAACTATTACATGAGGAATCGCATCCGACATAATTATCCATCACTGATCCAATGCCTATGAGCCTTTCACATATTGTGCTTTGCTTATTTACTTGACCGTTGCTACTGCTACAACTACTACAAAACTGCTATCGTTACTTTTGCCACTGTTACCATTACTATCATTCTACTTTGCTACTAAATACTTTTCTGCAGATACTAAGTTATCCAGGTGTGGTTGAATTGACAACTCAACTGCTAATACTTTAGAATATTCTTTGGCTCCCCTTGTGTCCAATCAATAAATTTGTGTTGAATACTCTACCCTCAAAAACTGTTGTGATCCCCTATACTTGTGGGTTATCAAGACTATTTTTTGGCACCGTTGCCAGGGAGTATAGCTCTATTCTTTGAGTCACTTGGGATTTATATCTGCTGATCACTATGAGGAACTTGAAAGACGAAAGAACTAAGATTTTTCCTCAGCTACGGGGGGAGGTAAGGAACTGCCATCTAGGTCTGCACTAGATTCTCCTTCTGTTTTGAGTAAGCCTGCGACACCTAAACCTGCTATTGCTATGAATTCTGATATGTCGCATGTTATTGATGATGCCACTTTTGCTATGCATGATACTTATGATGAAACTACTTCTATGCTTGATACTACTGTGCCATTAGGTGAATATCTAGATGAACAACTTGCTAGGGTTAGAGAGAATGAAATTATTGATGATGAAATTATTGAAGATAGTGATGATGAAGGTTCTCCCCCTAAGTATGAAATTATTGCCTGTTGTTCTTGAGGGTTATGTTTTGGATGAAGAAGCTGCTAGAGCTATTCTTGCTTGCAATGATAGATCTGATCTTAAGAAGTTATTAGCTAAATGGAAGCAGCAAACTTTAAATGCTAGAATGAAATATGACCCTGCTTTTGCTACTTCACCTATCTTTGTTACTGATAAGGATTATGAATTCTCTGTTTACCCTAAGATAATTACTTTGGTTGAATCTGATCCTTTTTATGGCTATGAATCTGAAACTGTTGTGGAACATCTTACTAAGTTGAATGATATAGCCACCCTGTTTACTAATGATGAGAAGTCTCGCTACTATTATATCCTTAAGGTATTTCCGTTCTCATTAAAGGGCGATGCTAAAACTAGCTTTAATTCTCTTGATCCTAGCTGTGTGCGTAGTCCGCGGGATATGATTTATTACTTCTCTGCTAAATATTTCCCTGCTCATAAGAAACAAGCTTCCTTAAGGGAAATATATAATTTTGTGCAAATCGAAGAAGAGAGTCTCCCACAAGCTTGGGGTAGGCTTCTCCGATTACTTAATGCTTTGCCTGATCATCCTCTTAAGAAAAATGAAATACTTGATATCTTTTATAATGGACTAACTGATGCTTCCAAGGACCACTTGGATAGTTGTGCTGGTTGTGTTTTCAGGGAAAGAACAGTCGACCAAGCTGAATTACTATTGAATAATATGTGGACTAATGAAAATAACTGGACTCTTCCTGAGCCAACTCCTGAGCCAACTCCTGAGCCTATTCCTAAACTAACTCCGAAGAAGAGGGGTGTTCTATTTCTCAGTCCTGAAAATATGTAAGAGGCAAAGAAATCTATGAAAAAAAGGCATTAAAGCTGAAGATGTTAAGAATTTACCGCCTATTGAAGAAATACATGGTCTTAATACACCACATATTGAAGAAACACATTGTCTTGATAACCCAACACAGGTAGTAAAGGTAAATTCGCTCTATAAATATGATAAAGTTGAAATCTCGTCTACTGAATTTCCTAGCCAATGCTTAGATGAATTTGATGATTTTATGGCTAGACAAGAAAGTTTTAATGCTTATGTTGGTAGAGAATTAAAGAGTAATGCTTACATGATTGGACGCTTGAGTGATTATATGGCTAGAGTTAAAGGTGAACTTAAACTCATTAGCAAATATGCTTCTATGGTTACCACTCAAGCGGAGCAAGTGCTTAAAGCTCAAAGTGATTTGCTCGATGAATTAAATAATAAACACAATTTTGCTATTAGAGTGGCTACTAGAACTGGTAGAATGACTCCAGAACCTTTGTATCCTGAAGGCCACCCTAAAATAACTGAGCAAGATTCTCAGAGAAATAGTTTAGATGCACCTAGTCCTTCTAAAAAGAAGAAAAATAAAAATGATAGGACTTTGCATGCTTCTAGTGAACCTGTTATAGACACACCTGAGAATCCCAATGATATTTCTATTTCTAATGTTGAAACACAATCAGGTGATGAACATGAACCTAGTGATAATGCTAATGATAATGTTCATGTTGATGCTCAACCTAGCAATAATAATGATGTAAAGATTGAACCTGGTGTTGATCTTGATAACCCACAATCAAAGAATCAACATTATGATAAGACAAACTTTTTTGCTAGGAAGAACGGTAAAGAAAGAGAACCATTGGTTCAGAAACCCATGCCTTTTCCTCCTAAGCCATCCAAGAAAAAGGATGATGAGGATTTTGAGCGCTTTGCTGAAATGATTAGACCTATCTTCTTACGTATGCACTTAACTGATATGCTTAAAGTGAATCCTTATGATAAATATATGAAGGATATCATTACAAATAAAAGAAAGATACCGGACGCTAAAATTTCCACCATGCTTGCTAATTATACTTTTAAGGGTGGAATACCAAAGGAACTAGGAGATCCAGGAATACCAACTATACCATGCTCCATTAAAAGGAACTATGTTAAAACTGCTTTATGTGATCTTGGAGCCGGTGTTAGTGCACTACACCATGACACTACATCCCCGACAGTCCGGTTAGTTGGAAAAACAACTTCCCATGATAGGCAGTCGGTTGGGAAAGACTATTGCTGACCACTCTTGTCTGTTGGGGAAAGTCCAGACGGGAAAAGCCTTTCCCGACCGACATATTTTTGCCGACCGATCACTTGACGACTCTGGGGTACTTTTCCCGACCAACATTCTGTTGGGCCTGCCATGGGCCTTTCCTGACCAACGGTCTATTGGGGCTGCCAGGAGGCTTTCCCGACCGACTGTTTGACGGGATTTGTTTTTTGCCGACCAACAGCCTATTGGGCCTGCCATGAGTCTTTCCCGACCAACTGTCTGACGGGGTTTGTTTTCCCGACCAACTTCTCGTTGGCCCTTGCATTAGCATTCTTCAACAGCTTATGAGATGGTTTTTTGTTTTGCCCACAAACATCCAATAGCCCTCAATAGCTTAGATTTGCGTTGCCAACAAAATATCAATCAAGTTTCATATTTCATAACTATAACATGCATCTCGTGACAATAGTAATCCATAAACAATCAATTACACATTCATTAATTTCACATCTAAATAGTTCATTCGTTACAATTGGTTCATTTTCTCAGACACAATGTGGGTTTACAAAATTATACGTAAAATGCATCTCCAACGAATCAGTCACCATTACACAAAATATTCAATTGACAAACCACCGGCTTCATGGTTTCTCATCCTCTTGCATGTCTTTCCTACAAAATGTAAAGAAGTTGTTATTACATTGATACATTCATAAAGACGGTGCCACCATAATCTGTATAAAGCATAGCATTGACAACAACTATTACTCCCTCCGTCCAAAAATACTTGTCATCAAAATGGATAAAAAGATATGTATCTAGAACTAAAATATGTCTAGATACATCCCCTTTTATTCATTTTGATGACAAGTATTTCCGGACGGAGGGAGTATTTCACAAGGCAAGCTGGTATAGAAATACCTACTAAGGAAGGCACTCCATTCAAGCATAGGTAACCATGTAAAGAGCATGCTAAGCACTAGTTGAAATGTCCTTATTTCTAGACACTATATTCACTCATAAGCAGAAAGCTTCTGTGAATATCAACAAGTTAAATTATACAAGTTGCTCTTCATTAGATGACTTTACTGTGACCGCATTAAAATTTAGTAAGTAGTAGGCACCATGTTTTTAAACTAAAACTGAGAGCGACCTTCTCCGACATCCACTCGTTTTGTGAAGGGTAATTGTATTTATCATCGAAGATTAAACATAATGGGCCACAAATAATCAACAGTTTACAGGATACTTTACACTTTATTTACCGTGGTAACTTCTATAGCTCAGACCTCTAATAGCAGCCAAGCTATATAGTACAACTACGACTATACAAAATTTATCCATGTTCTGGTTCTTTTATCATATGCAACATACCATTCTGTCCTAGTAATTAGTCTCTGTTAGAAATCTAAGTGTACATTCTAAAAAAAGCAGAAAGGTGATTCACAAATACAGTATTTCATGCAAAATAACAAGAATAACAACAACAAACTTAACAGATCCAACTGCAACCCAGGATGCTCAGTTTGGACACCATGTATGCTCCGACATAAAGATCATCATATTTGCTAAACTTGTACACATACCGTATTTATGTCATTCAGACAAGCTACAATGATGTGGATAAAACTACACTCCATTCATGGCACAAGAAAGAAATTGGCAATATGAAAGGAAGGCTATTTAACTAACAAAGTTCCTCCAAACTGTATCCTATCGCTGCTTGTATAGTTCATATGATTAATAGATGCATCAAAAAACCTGATCATGAGCTAGCAGGTCGACATAACTTTAAATATGAGAGGTGAACTGTACATAGCCGGGAATTCCCAGGACACCATGGGCTAGAGGTTTTCAAAAATCCATTTCTGTAGCACAAAGCACACTGATATGGGCAACGCTCATGCATGCCCTTCAGGTAGATAGGCAAATGCTGACACACCATGTGTCGACTGAACCCTGCAAACTTCAGAGTGTCAATTGTGTCAAGTAGAAGTAACAAATGCATCTATAATATTCAGTTTGTTAGATACACACTTAAACTCCAGAAAATCTCAATAGATACAGACTTGTTCTATCTTCTAAGTGGTATCAGGACTGATGCAAAATGTCCAGCCAACTGTTTGACATTCAATTGTAACCTATCTTAGTATCTGAAAATATAATCTAGTGAGTGTAAAATTTCCTTCTCAGCATGAAATTATTGTTCAAACCAGGGGAGAAGTTATTTGCAACAGAAATGGACCACAATATAGTAGTATGAATGTACGCAGTCTGATGGTGTATCTCTTTTCTTCATTCTAAGAAAAGTACAATCATGCTTGTGCTTTCATATGTTAATCACAAATAACTAATGAAAGGATGATATATAGACGAGCGACCAGAAAAGTCCTATGAACCTCTTACCTGGCTACGACGCCAGTGTGCATGAATAGAAGCAGGTTCTAGAAGAATCCCCGGTTCTTCCTCTTGTTCCAGATTCATCTACAGCTATTTAGTTGCACCCTCACATGTTAACATGTATGTAGGTTTGATTACTGAGTTGTCTATCGAATATTCTGCAACACTATTGCACATAAATGAATGTATTCATTACACTTGTTACAAACAAAAATATAGTATCTCCAAAAGAAAATAATAATGGATTCATGGACAACAATCATGTTTTCATTACACTTACCATTAAAGCATTAATCATGTATAATGGTGAAATAACAAAATAGGTACTTACCCTAGAACCACCAAAATCATGTATCCTGGATTTTAGTGGTTCAAGGATAAGTACTTATTTTATTACCAATCCTCAAACTTAACAAAGTATGCAGCCTCACTTATAAATCAAGGAGCTGGTGATCTTTAGTGGCTAATATTTATTATGCAAAATTTATTTTAGCTAGTCACCTATCACAAAGATAAAACAATAATCAAATCTAGGCTTCATCACTTGCATGCTCTAAGAATAAGATTTGGCATATCATTCATGACAAAATGGCCAGATAAAAAAAACAAGCAACCTAACATAATATCAATTACACATCACAAAGAATAAGAAAAAATAATGCAAGAAACCAGCAAATAGTATAAAAAACTCAAGATGTGAAAAAAAATACTCACCTATCCAAATCCACTTGATATGATGCAGGCATATGACTATCAAAATCATCCAGTGGCCTTCTATTTTTGTTAGTAGTTGAGTAATTGCCCAAACATCCACCAAAACCTTTGAATGTTTGTTTCACCCTGCAAAAAATCATTATCCAATTCAGTCTGCTAACAATCACACAATATAAATAGACAATAATAGTAATTGATGGCTAGGGTTTGAACTTTAGTGCTTCAAAATCTTTTTTATTTCCATGAATCAAAGCAGCACTGAAATATTTTGAAAGAAATCGATCAGCAGAGAGATGAGGGCATCAGCCGATGGGGCTATGGAAGGTTCATCGCTGGGAGAGAGATTTGGCAGAAGAGAGCAGACATACTAAAGAGGAGGCAAGTCCCATATGGGGTGTTGGTCCTCGCCGTACTTGGTGTCCTCTCATGGCCCATTTCACCAGGTCAGTTTCCAACTCCCAACTCCCCGTTATCCAAGTTGTTTCTGTCCATCGCGTCAGTATTAGCTTCAAGAGCTTCGGTATATGCCATCAAAATGAAATGTAACAAGGCATGCAGATTTCAGGTTCCGCGTTCTGCCAAAATAATCATGTTGACGTCATCATAACCACAGAAACTTCAAGGGTAGAATATATTGGATTTAGGAGCTCAAAAGACCCCCTAGGAGTGGACTATTTGGGCGTATATCTATCATTAAACCCTGATTGAAACACTTGTAATTAGCTATACAGTTTATATGTTAGGTGAAACAATACAATGACACTTTGAATTGTTGTAATTTGTTTTACGTTGAAGCTGATGTGTTACAACATTTGCAAACTCATTCTCTAAGCCCATTGATCCAAGAGCAAGCTCCTGAGTTGCTGTCATTGTAGTGGTCGGCATTCAAAATCAAGCGCTGGTGAATTTCTGATCCTCTCTTTATTAGCTGGGCTGCAGAGATGGTTTACAGGGATTCAGTGTTCCATGAAATGCAGATAGAGGACATGGAGACCAAAATGAAATCAGGCATTGGTGACATAGTTCATGCACAGACTGAACCATTTATCGTAATAACAATAAAAGAACCAGATACAGCATAGTATATATAGTTCACACACGGACTGAACCATTCATCATAACAACAATGAAAGTAAGACTAGTCACTCTTTACTGCAAATTTAAATCATACTCACCCGTAGCCCAGCCATTGTTGTGCTTAAATGGTTGTAGAAGATGATGCAGAGATACCAGTTGATGCTCTTGTCGACGCCGCCGATCTTCTGAAGCATATAATCTGGACCACCACAGAGTGAATTAGTGAGAAAACAACATGGACTCATCATCACCATACATAAACAATAGGACATCTCTTCTCTTCAGGCAAACTAGTACTTACTAGAGAGAGAGAGAGAGAGCTTCCTGATGTCTGCCGCCATGGATGGTTAAGAGAGATGGGGGCACCAGCCACCATGCTCCCAGTCGCTAGAAGATAAGGGGGCAGAGGCCACCTGCCTCGTTCCGAACCACCAGGACCGAAGGGACCTTGTCCCTCTTAGATCTGCTACCATGGGAGTGGGGAAGAGGAAGCTGTTTATGGGATGGGGCGGTAGCACCACAGGAGGGAGGTGGGAGGTGGCCTCTCCGAGTGCTTGAGCACGAACAAAAACTGCCGCTGGCAGCAGCTGGGTGAGGGCATCGGCGCCACACGACCACCTCCACATGGGAAATCAGGAGCGATGTGGGGATGGTGATGGAGTGGTGGGTGGAAGAGATGGACAGAGTGGTGGAAGCGTCGCCGGATGCGAGCGCCGCCGCCGCCGCTGTCGCTCAGGTCGGGAGAGAAGGAGATACGGGAGAGAGAGCATAGAGATAGCGGGGTGTTTTTTTTAAGCGGGTCATGTATTAGGAGGTGGGACGTGAGGGTGCGCAACATGGAAATTTCAGATGGGATTCGCGCTAAGTTCCGCAGGCGCGCGCGCACGGGTATTTTCAGCGCCCAGTTGGTGGCCCACAGTCGGTCAGGAACATTTGCCGACCGACTGTGTAACGAGAGTGCAATTATTACCATCCAACGTTTTGATGCTATACATTTCAGCATTCCTGACCGACAGTTCATTTGTTATATGTGAGTAATACCGACCAACAGTTTGATTGAAATTTTACAAACAAACAGTCGGTCGATAAAAATGACTTTTTCCAAGACACGTCTATAGGGAATGCAGTGTCGTGGTGTGTGGTGTAATGCCCCTCTCTTTATATCGTAGACTTGAATTGAATAAGTTGACACCTACTGAAATATCTTTGCAAATGGCTGATAAATCAACTGCTATACCTGTCGGCATTTGTGAGGATGTACCTGTTGTGGTTGCAAATGTCACTATCTTAACGGAGATTGTTATTCTTGATATTCCCGAGGACGATAGTATGTCGATTATCCTTGGTAGACCCTTTTTGAATACTGCAGGGGCTGTTATTGAATGCAACAAAGGCAATGTCACTTTTCATGTTAATGGTAATGAGCATACGGTACACTTTCCGAGGAAACAACCTCAAGTTCGTAGCATCAATTTTATTGGAAAAGTTCCAACTATCATTATTGGAGGTTTTGGATTTCCTCTTCCTACTGTCAAGAAAAAATATGACATTCTTATTATAGGGGATGTTCATATCCCCGTTGAGGTAACCTAGTGTTATTCAAAATTTCTCCGATTCCATGTTATTCGGAATGAGTTTGCTAACAAGACCTGATCAACCTTGTTAGTGGATTCCTTTTGATGATCATGAGATGGATGAAACTAGAAGGCACAACCTTCTTTGCCCTCCTTTTACTTTGTGTTATTTAGAATAAATAAAGCAAAAATAGTATTATCTATCTGTTTTCTGAATTATCCATGCAATAAAAAAATATCCCGAAAATAAAAGTTCTGCAAATGCCCTGCAAATTAAGTATGATCTTTTATGGAACATTTGAGGATTTTAGGCACTGAGAACACAGCAGGGGGGGCAAGCACCTGGCCACGAGGGTCCAGGACGTGCCCACTCTTACTGGGCGTGCCCCTGCCTTGTGGGCCCACAGTGGCCCCCCTCCACTTATTCCTGCACCCACACACTCCATCTTCCTCCCAAAAAATCACCATCCAGCTCAAGCACGAGTCCTAGCTCATTTGCTGCGATTTTCGATCTCCTTGCTCAAAGCTCCATTCACAAAACTGCTTTGGGAGATTGTTCTTTGGTATGTGACTCCTCCATTGGTCCAATTAGTTTTTGTTCTAGTGCTTTATTTGTTGCAAATTTTTGCTGCCTAGGTGACCCTGTTCTTGAGCTTGCATGTCAAATTTATGAGGTCCCAAGTAATTCTAATGCATGATATAGGCTCTAGGCACTTGTGGGAGTAGTTGCTATCTGTTTTATTGAGTGATTCACTTTTATTTTGAGTTACTAAAAATTTCAGAAATTTTTCAGAGGAAGAAATATGTTTAGGAAAATGTACCAAGGTGGTTCTTCAACAAAGAAAGGACCCAGGTGCCCTATGCGTGAGCAAGACAATGAACCACCAAGGGAAGCTGATGTGCGGCCTTGTAAATGGCCGTCAGAAGAATTTATGGTCAATGTAGGCATCAAGGATGAATTTGATGCATATGTGTGTAATGCCAATCTTCAGGACTTCATGCAAGATAAGTGTCCTCAGTACTACTATTTAACTGATTCATTCGTGAGAAGATTTAAATTTTCATATTCGCGTAATTCTCAGAGTGTCCTGTTTGATATTTATGATCAATCCTATACCATGGACTTAGAAGATTTTACTATTGCTTGGAAACTCCCGTAGTGGGGTAATGTTAATGAACCCCGTAAATCTGAATATAAAGACTTTCTTGCTAGTATCAATGTGGTAGAATCTAGAGATATAGCACAAGCTACCATAGGGAGCATTCATTTTCCTGCTATACATTATTTTGCTCTTTTCATTGGTAGATGCATTAACGGTAAGGATGAAGCATGTCACATGTGTGTTCTTGATCTTTGTGTTCTCAAGAGTGTTGTATTAGGTAATAACGATTACAACTTGAGGGCAATAGTTGCACGTAGGTTACATAATAATGGTTAATCTAGAGATTTGTTTGGAGGGATTTATGCGACCCGTGTTGCTAATTATCTTGGTATACCTCCACGTGAGGGTGATAGGGAGTTGCCTCCCGCTTATTTAGATTATGACGCTATGGTAAGTCATCATTTTCTTGTGAGGAATGAACAATTCCTCCACTATCGACTAATCTTTGACAGACGTCGCTCTGTCCATGTTACTCTCCCTGCTCCTGCCCTTTTTGATTATAAGGCAAAAAGAAGATATGTTGTAACCAGGGAGGAGGCAACCGAACACGAGAGGAGAGCTGAGGCAGCTCACCACCATGCCCCAGCTCAGGAGGCAATGGCTGCTGCATCTCAGTACGACCCCAGTTATAACTTCGGATATTAGCCACTATCCTTGGAATAGACCAACTTACGCCAAAATCCTAAGCTTGGGGGAGTACGTATTTCTCACCGACATTACATTCATGTTCACACACTCATTCTAGTTTTCGGTGCTCATACTTTTTCATTATACTATCCATGCTAGTTTAATTTCTTTTTCTAGCTTTCTTCTTGTGTGTTTGATAGACCTTAAGAAAAACCAAAAAAATTAGTTAGTTTAATTTCCATGTTGTAGTAGTAATTAAAAAGAAAACCCAAAAATATTTCTCGTTCTTCTTTTGCTTGTTGGGAGCTTTCCCGTGTAAATAATTTTACTTTCTTTTCTTTTCCTTTGGGGGTCGAGAGGAAAAGACCATAATGAACATGTCTAGTGGCTCTAATATGCATGATTGTTGATTTAACCAAGAGCCCATATTACCTTGTCTTCTCCCTTGAATTGAATGCTTGCAGATTCCAGCTTAGTCCAATGCACGAGCACTATTATTATTATACACACCGTTTAGTTGTGCAAGTGAAAGGCAATAATGACGATATATGATGGACTGATTGAGATGAGAGAAGCTGGTATGAACTCGACCTCTCTTGTTTTTGTAAATATGATGAGTTCATCGTTCCTGATTCAGCCTATTATGAATAAACATGTTTGAAATGACAATTAGAGATTATATTTGCTTATGTCGTGCTTAATTAGCTAGGAGCTTATAATGGTTTACCTTGTGTGCCAACATGCTATTAAAATGGTTGTGATGTGGTATGATAGGGTGGTATCCTCCTTTGAATGATTCGAATGGCTTAACTTGGCACATGTTTACGCATGTAGTTGAAACAAATCAACATAGCCTTCACGATATTTATGTTCATGGTGGATTATATCCTACTCATGCTTGCACTCAATGTTGATTAATTTTAATGCATGTTCATGACTGTTGTCACTCTCTTAGTTGGTCGCTTCCCAGTCTTTTGCTAGCCTTCACCTGTACTAAGCGGGAATACTGCTTGTATATCCAAACTCCATAAACCCCAAAGTTATTCCATATGAGTCCACCATACCTTCCTATATGCGGTATTTACCTGCCCTTCCATGCCTTCAAATGAAATTCTGTTTTGTATGCTCGAGTAGCTCATGTTTCAACTAGGGTTGTCTGTATCTTCCATGCTAGGTGGGTTATTCTCAAGGGGACTGGACTCCGCTCCTCATTCACGAGAAAATGGCTGGTAACCGGGATGCCCAGTCCCATGATCAAAAGGATGAAAGCAAATTGAAATAATTAAACAAAACTCCCCTAGGGTTGTTGCTAGTTGGAGGCACTCGTTGTTTCGAGCAAGCCATGGATTGATGCTTGTTGGTGGTGGGGGAGTATAAACTTTACCATTCTGTTTGGGAACCGCCTATAATGTATGTAGCATGGAAGATATCGAGATCTCATAGTTGTTGTGTTGACAATGAAAGTATACCACTCAAAATGTTATTCATCTCTATTTTAAAATCGAGCTCTAGCACCTCTACAAATCCCTGCTTCCCTCTACGAAGGGCCTATCTATTTACTTTTATGTTGAGTCATCACCCTCTTATTAAAAAGCACCCGCTGGAGAGCACACTGTCATTTGCATGCATTACTATTAGTTTATATTGGGTATGACTTGACTGGATCTCTTTTACCATGAATTACAATGTTTAGTCAGTCCTTGATCTTTAAAGGTGCTATGCATTTATGTTTTGCGTCCTCAGAAAGGGCTAGCAAGATATCATCTTGTTATATCATATTATGATTGTTTTGAGAAAGTGTTGTCATCTGAGATTTATTATTATTGTTCGCTAGTTGATTATGCCATTGATATGAGTAAACATGAGACCTAAGTGTTATTGTGAATATTGTTAGTTCATAATCTTTGCTGAAAACTTGAATACTGGCTTTACATATTTACACCAACAAGAGCAAGCAAAGTTTGTAAAATTTTTTCTTTACCACTTTCAGTTTGTCATCTGAGATTTATTATTATTGTTCGCTAGTTGATACGTCTCCAACGTATCTACTTTTCCAAACACTTTTGCCCTTGCTTTGGACTCTAACTTGCATGATTTGAATGAAACTAACCCGGACTGACGCTGTTTTTAGCAGAACTGCCATGGTGTTATTTTTGTGTAGAAACAAAAGTTCTTGGAATGACCTGGAAATTCACGGAGATTACTTTTGGAAAATATAAAAAATACTGGCGAAAGAATCAAGGCCAAGGGTCCCACACCCTGTCCACGTGGGTGGGGGCACGCCCCCTCCTCCTGGCGCGCCCCCTGCCTCGTGGGCCCCCTGGATGGCCACCGACCTCAACTCCAACTCTATATATTTGCTTTCGCGGAAAAAAAATCAAAGAAAGTTTCATCATGTTTTACGATACGGAGCTGCCGGGGAGGGCTGATCTGGAGTCCGTTCGGGGCTCCGGAGAGGGGGATTCGTCGCATTCGTCATCATCAACCATCCTCCATCACCAATTTCATGATGCTCACCGTCGTGCGTGAGTAATTCCATCGTAGGCTTGCTGGACGGTGATGGGTTGGATGAGATTTACCATGTAATGAAGTTAGTTTCGTTAGGGTTTGATCCCTAGTATCCACTATGTTCTGAGATTGATGTTGCTATGACTTTGCTATGCTTAATGCTTGTCACTAGGGCCTGAGTGCCATGATTTCAGATCTGAACCTATTATGTTTTCATGAATATATGTGAGTTCTTGATCCTATCTTGCAAGTCTATAGTCACCCATTATGTGTTATGATCCGACAACCCCGAAGTGACAATAATCGGGATACTTCTCGATGATGACCGTAGTTTGAGGAGTTCATGTATTCACTATGTGTTAATGCTTTGGTCCGGTACTCTATTAAAAGGATGCCTTAATATCCCTTAGTTTCCATTAGGATCCTGCTTCCACAGGAGGGTAGGACAAAAGATGTCATGCAAGTTCTTTTCCATAAGCACGTATGACTATATTCGGAATACATGCCTACATTACATTGATGAATTGGAGCTAGTTCTGTGTCACCCTATGTTATAATTATTACATGAGGAATCGCATCTGACTTAATTATCCATCACTGATCCAATGCCTATGAGCTTTCACATATTGTGCTTTGCTTATTTACTTTACCGTTGCTATTGTTACAATTACTACAAAACTGCTATCGTTACTTTTGCCCCTGTTACCATTACTATCATATACTTTGCTACTAAATACTTTGCTGCAGATACTAAGTTATCCAGGTGTGGTTGAATTGACAACTCAACTACTAATACTTGAGAATATTCTTTGGCTCCCCTTGTGTCGAATCAATAAATTTGGGTTGAATACTCTACCCTCAAAAACTATTGCGATCCCCTATACTTGTGGGTTATCAGGTCACGCTTCGCGCCGATGCGAGCAAGGACATCCGCCGCTTGATTACTTTCTCAAGCCACATGGTGAAACTCGAGCCCCTCGAACCGAGCCGACATTTTGAGAACGGTGTTATGGTAAGCCACCATCTTCGGATCTATGGCATCGAAATCTCCATTTATTTGAGATCTTGCGAGGTTTGAATCCCCGTGCACTTCTAGGCATTGTATGCCCATGGAGATGGCGATCCGAAGACCATGCAATAAGGCTTAGTATTCGGCTGCATTGTTGGAGTCCATGAATAATATTTGTAGGACGTACTAAATAGTATCTCCAGTTGGAGATGTTAGGACAACGCCTGCCCCTAGGCCTGCCAGCATTTTCGAGCTCTCGAAGTGCATGATCTAGTTGGAATATGTGTCGTACTCTTTAGGGAGTTCGGCCTTTGTCCATTCGGCGACGAAGTCGGCCAGTACTTGAGATTTAATGGCCCACCGTGGTTTTTATGTAATGTCGAATGTGAGGAGCTCAATTGTCCATTTGTCAATCCGGCCTGTGGCGTCGCGCTTATTTATTATGTCATTGAGTTGTACTTCGGAGGCCAACGTTATGGAGCATTCTTGAAAGTAGTGCTGTAGCTTCCGGGATGCCATGAAGACCGCGTATGCTATTTTTTGTTAGTGTGGGTACCGGGATTTGCATGGTGTGAGGACAATGGATACATTGTATACTGGCTTCTGAAGCGGGAATTTGTGTCCGTCCACCTCTCGTTCGACAACGAGCACCGCACTGACGACTTGGTGTGTGGCCGATATGTATAATAACATGGGTTCTCTGACATTTGGCACGGCCAGGATTGGGTTGCTTGCTAGAAGAGCCTTTATTTCTTCCAATCCGGCCGTTGCCGCATCCGTCCACTCGAAGTGATCAGCGCGTCGGAGAAGGCGATAGAGTGGCAATGCCTTTTCTCCTAATCTGGAGATAAAGCGGCTTAAAGCTGCCACACATCCGGATAATTTTTTGACTTGTTTAAGGTTTATTTGCGTTGCCAACTGTGACAAAGCTCGGATTTTAGCTGGGTTTGCCTCAATTCCTCTATTAGAGACAATGAAGCCCAGAAGCTTTCCAGCGGGAACGCCAAAAACACACTTTTCCGGATTGAGCTTGATGTCATATGTTCGGAGGTTGTCGAATGTGAGATGCAGATCTTCTATTAAGGATTCGGCATGCCTGGTTTTGATGACTACGTCATCCACATATGCTTCAACTGTCTTGCCGATTTGTTTCTCCAGGCATGTTTGAATCATGCGTTGATAGGTGGCACCGGCGTTTTTGAGCCCGAAAGGCATGGTGTTGAAGTAGAAATGCCCGTATGGGGTGATAAATGCCGTTGCGGCCTGATCAGACTCCTTCATGTTGATTTGATGGTATACGGAGTATGCATCGAGAAAACATAGTGAGTCGTGTCCTGCGGTAGCGTCGATGATCTGATCGATGCGGGGGAGGGGAAAGGGGTCCTTAGGGGAAGCCTTATTGAGGTCCTTGAAATCGACACATAGGCGCCAGGATTTATCCTTCTTTCGTACCATCACCATGTTTGCTAGCCAGTCTGGGTGTTTTATTTCTCTGATGAATCCAGCCTTGAGTAACTTTGCTAGCTCCTGTCCCATAGCTTGTCAGGTTCGGAGAAGCACCATAATGTTTGCTTGACCGACTTATATCCCTTTAGTATGTTTAGGTTGTGTTCGGCCAGCCTGCGTGGGATCCCTGGCATATCAGAAGGGTGCCAGGTGAATATGTCCCAGTTTTTGCGTAGGAACGCCCGCAGTGCGGCGTCGACGGTCGGGTCCAGCTGTGCCCCGATGGATGCTGTCTTTGTGGAGTCAGTTGGGTGGACTTGGAATTTGACTATTTCGTCTGTTGGTTTAAAGAGGTGGATTTGGATCGCTTGTCGAGTATCACGTTGTCCCTATCCACCGTGGAGCGCAATGCGGTTAAATCTTCGGCCGCGAGGGCTTCAGACAATGCCTCGAGGGCCAAGGCGGCGGTTTTGTTTTCAGCGTGGAGTGCTATGTTCGGATCACTGGCAAGAGTTATGATTCCATTGGGCCCGGGTATCTTGAGCTTCATGTACCCATAATGGGGTATAGCTTGGAAGCTTGCAAATGCATCTCGCCCTAAAAGGGTGTGATATCCACTGTTAAAAGGGGCCACATGAAAGGTTATCTCTTCGGACCAATAATTCTCCGGCGTGCTGAATATTACATCAAGTGTGATTTTTCCCTCACACCGTGCCTCCCGACTGGGAATAATTCCTCGGAAGGTCGTGCTACTTTGCTCAATGTGGCTCTTGTCTATTTCCATTTTGTTGAGAGTTTCCTCGTAAATGAGGTTTAGTCTGCTGCCGCTTTCCAGGAGCACTTTGGTAAGCCGAAAGCCGTCCACAATTGGACTGAGGACCAATGCGGCAGGTGCCCGGACTGTTCTAAATTTTGGTTCATCACTCGCATTGAAAGTCATGGCCGTGTCGTTCCTAGGGTTTATTGCTGCAACTTGGCAGACTTCAGCGAGGCCACGGAGTGCCCTTTTGCGCCTATTGTTTGAGGCAAAAGTCTCAAATACTGTCAGCACTGTAGGGTTGTTCTCCTCCGTGGGATGTTGCTCTGCGGTATTTTTGGTGAGGAGATCCTCACCGCTCTTGGACACCTGCTGGAGTATCCAACATGCTTTAAGGTTGTGGGTTGGTACGATATCCGTTGTTGTGTGTATCTTGCATGGCCTATCAAGCCATCCCTCCAGAACGGTTCTGCACCCCGTAATGGGCTTTGATTTTTTTGTTATTGGATTGGCGACCGACGAGGGTGCATCCTTTTTGTCCGGACGAGGGGTTTAGTGGAAACTGGTGGCTCCCAAGAGGCTGCCTGACTTTTCCAGGCGGTTTCCATTGCGCAGTACTTCTATACTATGGTTGCCAAGTCAGCAAAGTGTGATATGTGACGGTGATTGATTGCATTGAGGATTCCCTCGTCCGTGCTATTGTTGCAGAATAATCAGATGGCGTCTTCATCACGGCAGTCTTTGATCTTGTCCTTGACAAGGAGGAATCTGGCCCAAAAGTGATTGACCGTTTCCTGGGACTGCCGTCTGATGTGGGTAAGATCGCTTATATCTAGGTGGGTGGGTGGATTTAAGTCCGAACCCTGACCCAATCTTAACAGTTCAGACTCCGGGATATTAACCAATTTTTCAGGCCCAAACGGGCAACCATGGTAAAGCCGCCCAGCCGGAGGATTTGGTCTGAGGCCAGGGCTCCCCCGGAAGTGATGTTGTCATTGATAACAAGGCGAGCCATCAAGCCAATCTTCGACGTCATAGCGGAACTCTCAATGAAAGCACCACTGTCGGTGTCAAAACCGGCGGATCTCGGGTAGGGGGTCCCGAACTGTGCGTCTAAGGCAAATGGTAACAGGAGACGGGGGGCACAATTTTTACCCAGGTTCGGGCCCTCCCTATGGAGGTAATACCCTACTTCCTACTTGATTGATGTTGATGAATATGAGTATTATAAGAGTTGATCTACCACGAGATCGTAATGGCTAGACCCTAGAATTCTAGCCTATGAGGTTATGATTGTTGTGGTTGTGGACTGAACCCTCCGGTTTATATAGACACCGGAGGGGGCTAGGGTTACACAAAGTCGGTTACAGAGAAAGGAATCTACATATCTGGATCGCCAAGCTTGCCTTCCATGCAAAGGAGAGTCCCACCCGGACACGGGACGAAGTCTTCTATCTTGTATCTTCATAGTCCAACAGTCCGGCCCACGCATAGAGTCTGGCTGTCCGAGGACCCCCTAATCCATAACTCCCTCAGTGACCCCGTATGTCGATGAACACAAGAACATTCTACGCTCCAAACACCTGGACCAGTGTGACGACTGGATTACATGTGAACACATCAGGAGTTTTGGCAGTTGGTTGCAAACACGTCTCATGGTTGACAACACTGTTTCTGATGAGCTGTACTCGTTGGTGAGGGAACCATCTTCGACTGTAATGACTTACAAAGGGTACGAGATGGATGGGAATACATTTTACACAATCTCCCAAGATCAAAAGAGCACCAACCAAAACAGTGGTGTCTGCTTTGATGCAGCAACCAAGAGGGGAAAGGACATATATTATGGTTACATAGTGGACACATTGATGTCTACTACGCAACCTTATCCTTGTAGACATTGTTGGGCCTCCAAGTGCAGAGGTTTGTAGGACAGTAGCAAATTTCCCTCAAGTGGATGACCTAAGGTTTATCAATCCGTGGGAGGTGTAGGATGAAGACTCTCTCAAACAACCCTGCAACCAAATAACAAAGAGTCTCTTGTGTCCCCAACACACCCAATACAATGGCAAATTGTATAGGTTGACTAGTTCGGCGAAGAGATGGTGATACAAGTGCAATATTAATGGGAGATATAGGTTTTTATAATCTGAAAATATAAAAACAGCAAGGTAACTAATGGTAAATGTAAGCGTAAATGGTATTGCAATGCTAGGAAACAAGGCCTAGGGTTCATGCTTTCACTAGTGCAAGTTCTCCAAACAATAATAACATAATTGGATCATATATCCATCCCTCAACATGCAACAAAGAGTCACTCCAAAGTCACTAATAGCGGAGAACAAACGAAGAGATTATTGTAGGGTACGAAACCACCTCAAAGTTATCCTTTCTGATCGAACTATTCAAGAGTCCGTAGTAAAATAACACGAGGCTATTCTTTCTGTTCGATCTATCATAGGGTTCGTACTAGAATAACACCTTAAGACACAAATCAACCAAAATCCTAATGTCACCTAGATACTCCAATGTCACCTCAAGTATCCGTGGGCATGATTATACGATATGCATCACACAATCTCAGATTGAACCAACACAAAGTAGTTCAAAGAGTGCCCCAAAGTTTCTACCGGAGAGTCAAGACGAAAACGTGTGCCAACCCCTATGCATAAGTTCACAAGGTCACTGAACCCGCAAGTTGATCACCAAAACATACATCAAGTAGATCACGTGAATATCCCATTGTCACCACAGATAAGCACATGCAATACATACATCAAGTGTTCTCAAATCCTTAAAGACTCAATCTGATAAGATAACTTCAAAGGGAAAACTCAATCCATTACAAGAAAGTAGAGGGGGGAGAAACATCATAAGGTCCAACTATAATAGCAAAGCTCGCGATACATCAAGATCGTGCCACATCAAGAACACGAGAGAGAGAGAGAGATCAAACGCATAGCTACTGGTACGTACCCTCAGCACCGAGGGTGAACTACTCCCTCCTCGTCATGGAGAGCGCCGGGATGATGAAGATGGCCACCGGTGATGATTCCCCCCTCCGGCAGGGTGCTGGAACAGGGTCCCGATTGGTTTTTGGTGGCTACAGATGCTTGCGGCGGCGGAACTCCCGATCTAGGTTATGTTCTGGAGATTTCTGTATTTGTAAGAATTTTTGGCATCGGTCTCACGTCAGGGAGCTCTCTGGGCTGTCCACAAGACTGGGGGGTGTGCCCAGGGGAGTGGGCGCGGCCCCCACCCTCGTGGGCAGCCCGGGACTCTTCTGGCCCAACTCTTTTACTCCACGGGCTTCTTTTGGTCCATAAAAAATCATCAAAAATTGGCATGTCAATTGGACTCTATCTGGTATTCCTTTTCTGTAAAACTCAAAAACAAAGAGAAAACAGAAACTGGCACTGGGCTCTAGGTTAATAGGTTGGTCCCAAAACTCATATAAATGCATATAGAACATCCTAGATGGATAATATAATAGCATGGAACAATCAAAAATTATAGATACGTTGGAGACGTATCAAGCATCCCCAAGCTTAATTCCTGCTCGTCCTCGAGTAGGTAAATGATAAAAACAGAATTTTTGATGTGGAATGCTACCTAACATATTTATCAATGTAATCTTCTTTATTGTAGCATGAATGTTCAGATCCATAAGATTCAAAACAAAAGTTTAATATTGACATAAAAACGATAATACTTCGAGCATACTAACAAGGCAATTATGTCTTCTCAAAATAACATGACCAAAGAAAGCTATCCCTACAAAATCATATAGTCTGGGTATGCTCTATCTTCATCACACAAAATATTTAAATCATGCACAACCCCGGTTTCAACGAAGTAATTGTTTCATACTTTAGTATTCTCAAACTTTTTCAACTTTCACGCAATACATGAGCGTGAGGCATGGACATAGCACTATAGGTGGAATAGAATATGGTGGTTGTGGAGAAGACAAAAAGGAGAAGATAGTATCACATGAACTAGGCGTATCATTGGGCTATGGAGATGCCCATCAATAGATATCAATGTGAGTGAGTAGGGATTGCCATGCAACGGATGCACTAGAGCTATAAGTGTATGAAAGATCAAAAGGAAACTAAGTGGGTGTGCATCCAACTTGCTTGCTCACGAAGACCTAGGGCAATTTGAGGAAGCCCATCATTGTAATATACTAGCCAGGTCCAATAATGAAAAATTCCCACTAGTATATGAAAGTGACAACATAGGAGACTCTCTATCATGAAGATCATGGTGCTACTTTGAAGCACAATTGTGGTAAAATGATAGTAACATTGTCCCTTCTCTCGTTTTCTCTCATTTTTTTGGTGGGCTTCTTTGGCCTTTTTTTTATTTGGGCTTCTTTGGCATCTTTTATTTTTCATAAAGTCCGGAGACTCATCCCAACTTGTGAGAAAATCATTGCTTACATCATCCTTTCCTCACATGGGATAATGCTCCAATAATGAAGATCATCACACTTTTATTTACTTACAACTCAAGGATTACAACTCGATACTTAGAACAAAATATGACTCTATATGAATGCCTCCAGCGGTGTACCGGGATGTGCATGAATCAAGAGTGACATGTATGAAAAATTATGAATGGTGGCCTTGCCACAAATACGATGTCAACTACATGATCATGCAAAGCAATATGACAATGATGGAGCGTGTCATAATAAACGGAACGGTGGAAAGTTACATGGCAATATATCTCGGAATGGCTATGGAAATGCCATAATAGGTAGGTATGGTGGCTGTTTTGAGGAAGGTATATGGTGGGTGTATGATACTGGCGAAACGTGCGCGGTATTAGAGAGGCTAGCAATGGTGGAAGGGTGAGAGTGTGTATAATCCATGGACTCAACATTAGTCATAAAGAACTCACATACTTATTGCAAAAATCTACAAGTCATCAAAACAAAGTACTACACGCATGCTCCTAGGGGAAGGGTTGGTAGGAGTTAACCATCGCGCGATCCCGACCTCCACACATAAGGAAGACAATCAATAAATAAATCATGCTCCAACTTCATCACATGACGGTTCACCATACGTGCATGCTACGGGAATCACAAACTTTAACACAAGTATCTCTCAAATTGACAACTACTCACTAGCATGACTCTAATATCACCATATTCATATCTCAAAACAATCATAAGGAATCAAACTTCTCTTAGTATTCAATGCACTTTATATGAATGTTTTTATTATTCCTATCTTGGATGCTCATCACTTTAGGACTAAAATTCATAACCAAAGAAAATTACCATGCTGTTCTAAAAGACTCTCAAAATAATATAAGTGAAGCATGAGAGATAAACAATTTCTGTAAAATATAACCACCACCGTGCTCTAAAAAGATATAAGTGAAGCACTAGAGCAGTTGGCAAACTACTTCAAAACATATAAGTGAAGATCAATGAGTAGTCGAATAATTATGCAACTATGTGAAGACTCTCTAACAATTAAGAATTTAATATCTTGTGATATCATTCAAACAGCAAGAAAAACAAACAAAATGACATTTCAAGGATAGCACACATCATGTGAAGAAGTAAAAACTTAGGTTCAACCGATACTAACCAATAATTATTGAAGAAGAAAGGTGGGATGCCTACCGGGGCATCCCCAAGCTTGGATGCTTGAGACTTCTTGAAATATTATCTTGGGTTGTCTTGGGCATCCCCAAACTTGAGCTTTTCTGTCTCCTTAATTCCTTTTATATCTCGGTTTCCTTAATCTCGAAAGCTTCATCCACACTAAACTCAACAAGAACTCGTGAGATAAGTTAGCATAAACCAATGAAAAACCTTATCATTTTCTACTGTAACAAATCACAAAAATTATTATTCAACATTTCATACTAAATGTCTCTGCATATTTAATACTCCTATCCTCAAATAGAATCATTAAACAAGCAAACATATGCAAACAATGCAAACATAACAGCAATCTGCCAAAACAGTACAGTCTGTAAAGAATGCAAGATTCATCATACTTCCCTAACTACAAAAATTATGAAAGTCTACCACACTGTAGAAGATTTATCAGAGCTCAATATGCAAAAAGTTTCAACATTTTATCATTTTCTGACTTTGCTAGGGAATTTTTGCAACAGCGGTAAACTTTCTATTTTGAAACAGCAACATGTATATTGCAAAATAAGCATGGTAAAGGCTATCCTTGACATTTTTTATTGAAAATATAGATGCAAAACATTATTGTAAATAACAGCAAGCAAATACTAATGAAATAAAATAACACTCCAAGAAAAACACATATCATGTGGTGAATAAAAATATAGCTCCAAGTAAAGTTACCGATGAACGAAGATGAAAGAGGGGATGCCATCCGGGGCATCCCAAAGCTTAGGCTCTTGGTTGTCCTTGAATATTAACTTGGGGTGCCTTGGGCATCCCCAAGCTTAGGCTCTTTCCACTCCTTATTCCATAGTCCATCGAGTCTTTACCCAAAACTTGAAAACTTCACAACACAAAACTCAACAGAAAACTCGTAAGCTCCGTTAGTATAAGAAAATAAATCACCACTTAGGTACTGTTATGAACTCATTCTAAATTCATATTGGTGTAATATATACTGTATTACAACTTCTCTATGGTTCATACCCTCCGATATTATTCATAGATTCATCAAAATAAGCAACAACACATAGAAAACAGAATATGTCAGAAACAGAACAGTCTGTAGTAATCTGTAGCTCTCGAATACTTCTGTAACTCCAAAAGTCCTACAAAATTAGGCAAACCTGCGAAATTTGTGTACCAAACCAGAGAAAAAATAATAAGATCAAAATCATGTTTAGGTGAATTTTCAAAACTAATTTACTGGGAGCAAAAGTTTCTGATTTTCAGCAGGGTCAACACAATTATCACCGTAAGCTATCCTAAAGGTCTTACTTGGCACTTTATTGAAACAAAAGCTATAAAACATGATTACTACAGTAGCATAATCATGTGGACACACAAAAACAGTAAGGGTAAATATTGGGTTTTCTCCCAACAAGCGCTTTTCTTTAATGCCTTTTAGCTAGGCATGATGATTTCAATGATGCTTGTATAAAAGATAAGAATTGAAACATAGAGAGGGCATCATGAAGCATATTACTAACACATTTAAGTCTCACTCACTTCCTATGCATAGGGATTTTGTGAGCAACCAACTTATGGGAACAAGAGACAACTAACATAGGAAGGAAAAACAAGCAAATCTTCAAGATTTTCAACACATGGAGAGGAAACTTGATATTATTGCAATTCCGAAAAGCATATATTCCTCCCTCATAATAATTTTCAGTAGTATCATGAATGAATTCGACAATATAACTATCACATAAAGCATTATTTTCATGATCTACAAGCATATAAATTTTACTACTCTCCACATAAGCAAACTTCTTCTCATGAATAGTGGTGGGAGCAAACTCAAAAGAATAACTATCATGTGAAGCATAATCCAATTGAAAATTAAAATCATGATGACAAGTTTCATGGTTATGTTTATTCTTTATTGCATACGTATCATCATGATAATCATCATAAATAGGAGGCATGCTTTCATCATAATAAATTTGCTCATCAAAACATGGGGGACAAAAAATATCATCTTCATCAAACATAGCATCCCAAGCTTGTGGCTTTGCATGTCATTAGCATCATAGGTATTCGAAGAATTCATACAAACAGCATTGCAATCATGCTCATCATTCACATATTTTATGCCAAGCATTCTATGTAATTCTTCTTCTAGTACTTGAGCACAATTTTCCTTCCCATCATTTTCACGAAAGACATTAAAAAGATGAAGCATATGAGGCACCCTTAATTCCATTTTTTTGTAGTTTTCTTTTATAAACTAAACAAGTGATAAAACAAGAAACTAAAAGATTCAATTGCAAGATCTAAAGATATACCTTCAAGCACTCACCTCCCCGGCAACGGCGCCAGAAAAGAGCCTGATGTCTACTATGCAACCTTCTACTTGTAGACGTTGTTGGGCCTCCAAGTGCAGAGGTTTGTAGGACAGTAGCAAATTTCCCTCAAGTTGATGAACTAAGGTTTATCAATTCGTGGAATGTGTAGGATGAAGATGGTCTCTCTCAAACAACCCTACAACCAAATAACAAAGAGTCTCTTGTGTCCCCAATACACCCAATACAATGGAAAATTGTATAGGTGCACTAGTTCGGCGAAGAGATGGTGATAAAAGTGCAATATGGATGGTATAGGTTTTTCTAATCTGAAAATAGAAAAACAGCAAGGTAACTAATGGTAAATGTAAGCATAAATGGTATTGCAATGCTAGGAAACAAGGCCTAGGGTTCATACTTTCACTAGTGCAAGTTCTCTCAACAATAATAACATAATTGGATCATATAACTATTCCTCAACATGCAACAAAAGAGTCACTCCAAAGTCACTAATAGTGGAGAACAAACGAAGAGATTATTGCAGGGTACGAAACCACCTCAAAGTTATCCTTTCCGATCAATCTATTCAAGAGTCCGTAGTAAAATAAAACGAAGCTATTCTTCCCGTTCGATCTATCATAGAGTTTGTACTAGAATAACACCTTAAGACACCAACCAACCGAAACCCTAATGTCTACTCCAATGTCACCTCAAGTATCCGTGGGCACGATTATACGATATGCATCACACAATCTCAGATTCATCTATTCAACCAACACAAAGTAGTTCAAAGAGTGCCCCTAAGTTTCTGCCGGAGAGTCAAGACGAAAACGTGTGCCAACCCCTTTGCATAAGCTCGCAAGGTCACTAAACCCACAAGTTGATCACGAAAACATACATCAAGTAGATCATTTGAATATCCCATTGTCACCACAGATAAGCACATGTAAGACATACATCAAGTGTTCTCAAATCCTTAAAGACACAATCCGATAAGATAACTTCAAAGGGAAAACTCAATTTATTACAATAAAGTAGAGGGGGAGAAACATCATAAGATCCAACTATAATAGTAAAGCTCGCGATACATCAAGATTGTGCCACATCAAGAACACGAGATAGAGAGAGAGAGAGAGAGAGATCAAACACATAGCTACTGGTACATACTCTCAGCCCTGAGGGTGAACTAATCCCTCCTCGTCATGGAGAGCGCCGAGATGATGAAGATGGCCACTAGTGATGATTCCCCCCTCCGGCAGGGTGCCGGGACAGGGCCCCGATTGGTTTTTGATGGCTACAGAGGCTTGCGATGGCGAAACTCCCGATCTAGGTTATGTTCTGGTGGTTTCTATATTTATAAGAATTTTGGGGTCGGTCTCATGTCAGGGGGGTCTCCGGGCTGTCCACAAGACAGGGGGCATGCCAAGGGGGGTGGGCGTGCCACCCACCCTCGTGGGCAGCCCGGGAGTCTTCTGGTCCAACTCTTTCACTTCAGGGGCTTCTTTTGGTCTATAAAAAACCATCAAAAATTGGCACGTAAATTGGACTATGTTTGGTATTCGTTTTCTGTAAAACTCAAAAACAAGGAAAAAACAGAAACTGGCACTGGGCTCTAGGTTAATAGGTTAGTCCCAAAAATCATATAAAATAGCATATAAATGTATATAAAACATCCTAGATGGATAATATAATAGCATGGAATAATAAAAAATTATAGATACGTTGGAGATGTATCACATATGGGAACTTCACTATGGACATGATTTTATGATCCCTTTATTTAAGTGCAAATGGGTTAATCTGTCAGGAGGCGGGGTACAGGTAGACCCACAGTATGGAATGACAACAGTGTATCTGAACAATCTGGGATACACAGACGAACCATTCGTCCTAGCCAATGATGTGGCGCATGTTTTCTATGTGAAGGACATGTCTACCAAACCGAGAAAAGAAAAGATAAGGAAGCGGACACATCATATGATGAGCCAAAGCGCCACATAGTTCTTTCAGGAAAAATAGACATCATGGGATTGGAGGGCAAGACAGACATGTCTAAAGATTATGAAAAGTTTTATGAAATTCCTCCCTTCAAAGTCAAGGCTGACCAAAGCACCCTGTTAAACGATAAAGATTATCCATGGTAACGGCGCAATAAGCAAAGGACACAAGCGAAGAAAAAGTGAAGACTTTGTATCCACAACTATTATGATGATGCCTTTGATCTAGAATATCACTGCAGTTACACGTGAACAAATGAAATCCGTTTGTAACAGATGAGTTTTCGTCCGAAACACTGATACTTCCAAAGAGATTGTCTGTTTTGTGCATGAAGTGCATCCAGTTTTTGTCATAACCCTCTCAACTTTTTAGCACATGCTATGTGGGTGAAATGATGATACTATGCCAACTTTCAACCTTTTCAGAGTTCATTTGTAGTGCTTTTCAATTTAAGGGTCATTTAGCTGAAAGAATGAACTAATAGCAAAAAGAATAAACAGAAAATACTCAATTAAAATATTATGTTATGATAAACGAAAACAAAACTATAATATCTTTCAATAGCAAAAAAAATCAACTAAAAAGCTTTTATAAAACTCCAATAGCAAAAGTAATCAACTAAAAAAATTTATAAACCTCTAGTATTATTGAAACTAAAATTATATAAAATTTATGCAACCAAAATTATCAAAGTATTTTCTGTTGAAAACATTAAATGCAAAAAAGAATTTTCATAAAGAATTTTTTTGTTAGAAACTTTAATAGCAAAAAAAATTATCATAAAGAATTTTTTTGTTAGAAACTAAAATAACAAAATCTGTTTTTGAATATAATGATAAAACACCACAATATTAAATAGCAGGAAAAAGAATCACTCAAAATATATATTTTTATAGTAAAGTTATTCAAAAACTAGTGATTCACACAAATTTCAAAAAATTCAAATTTAAACTATTCAAATTGGAAAACAAATGGCACTAACAGAAAGTTTATAATTTTTATTACCTAAAAGCAAAAAAGAATTACATGAAAACCTAGTAAGTATTTTGCTATAAGTAGAAACAAAATAAAATAAATAAAGCAAAAAAAGAAAACATTTTTTTAAATAGTGCCACCTACTGGGCCACCACGGCCTGAATACGACTAGAAACCCAACCATGGGCCAGGATTTAGGCCCGCAGCAGGCCTAGTAGGCCCACACGCACAATGTGACACGGATTAGGCCCGAAAGACTGCAGTTGAGAGGAGCTCGAGAGGGTGGGTCACTAGTAGAAAAACACCTATTAGTCCCGGTTCATAAGGGCCTTTTGTCCCGGTTCATGAACCGGGACTAATGGGTCGTTACTAATACCTCCCCCCATTAGTCCCGGTTCTAACACGAACCGGGACAGATAGTCCTCCACGTGGCCGGTGCACCGAGCCCAGGCAGGGGGGCCTTTGGTCCCGGTTGGTGGCACCAACCGGGACCAAAAGGCATCCACGCATCAGCATTCTAGTGGCTGGGGTTTTTGTTTTTTTTGAAGGGGGGGGGGTTTGGGGGTTTTGGGGGTTAATTTATGTGTTTCATATATTGTGTTAGCTAGCTAATTAATAGAGAGAAGTGTCCTCTCTTATGTCCGTGCTTGGTCGACGCTACGTACTATATACATATAGCCCTCGACACGCTAGCTAGTAAGAAAATGAAGGGAACCATTGAGTACAGAAGTTCGTCATGCATACCGAGAGAAATGATCGATCGACCTCTCCTTCTCTGAGAGATTGGTCGAACAACAAGTTTTCGTATCATGTACGTCTGACGCTACTGGCTACATACATATACAATATATAAGATCTCTCAGTTACAGTCCCCTAGCATTTGAAATCGACCTCCACATGGTATTCTCTGGCTTTTATTGATGACGTGGTCAAGAAAGAATCCCGCCAATTCCTCTTGAATTGCTTTCATGCGATCTGGTTCTAGGAGTTCATTCCGCATCTGCCACGTCTAATTTGAAGAAGGGGGTTAATTAATACATATATATGAATGAAACTCAACAGAAATGATGGTGTAATAAAATGAAATTGTGAATATTATTGCTTACGCACTTCATATTGTCTTTGAGAGTAACCCCGCTTGTTTTTCAAAGTTGTGGTGTGGATGAACTCGCACACGTAGTATCTACAGAAATCATTCCCTTGTTCCTGCCACAAGCACTTTACGAGAAATAGAGGTCAATCAAAATGATAATGAAGCATTATAAATGGCATTGATGAAAGTATAGCTATAGAATCAACGGGAGATGCGCACAACTAGCTAGCCAGTAGTACTTACTTTCGGGTATGTATATCGCAGCTCCTTCGGCAGTACCAGAGCTTCTGCGGTGAACTGTTTCCAAACCCTGCAAGACAAAGAAAATAATTATTATTACTTGAGATATCAGGAAATGAACAAAAAGTTGCCGATATGGTGCGATAATGATATATTGAACTTACTTGCTGAGCATTTCAGTCATGTCCGCATAGGTTTTGGGATCTTTCCGTCTCGAGTCTAAGATGGTTACTAGTCCACGCTCAAGCTTAATCTCCAGAAGAATATAGTGGTACCTGCGCACGCATGCATAACTCATCAATTACATTACTATGACCTCGCTCGAGTAATAAGGGAAACCGAATATGCAAACGACAGTAACACTCACTTGTCGTTGTAAGGAAAGAGTATGGTATCTTTGTTTTGATTTTTGATCAACTATTGTAGCAAGTTGTCCTCGGCCTCTTTGACGTGCTTTTCAACCAGAAATACATCTATGATATTTGTGTTAATGAACCCAATATCATAAATTTCATTTTTTTTGCACTCGACGATCTTCAATCTGCATAATATATTGAGGATAATTAATTATAAATACATGCAATGAAAGAGCCGAGCTATACATAGAGACTTAATGACAGAAATAGTACTTACAGGCAGTAGCAAAAGACCGTTAATTTATCGAGGGCCTTTTGATTGAAGATCTCGGAGAACTCCTCAAATGGAACAGGCAACAGATCATTTCCAATGAGGTTGTGCTCCTCTTTCATTCTAAGATACAAAGTATTCGTCCCCCCAGACTCCCTGCAGGTTTTCATTTACCAAGTATGGAATCTTTACATCATCGTTGTTAGAGAGTTTTCATCTTTGACGAGAGGCTTACCGTACTCGTATTTGTGTTCTTCCACCTTCATGAAATCAGGAAGTGCATCATCAGGCAGGTAATCTTGTAGATTGCCATAACCGGCCACCATCGCCGGAACATTAGCGACGCTGTTGCCGCTAGACACATTGAGCGGGGGGCACGATTGGTTTGCTTGTTCGCCGAGCTGGTCAATTTTTTTCGCAGCTGCTCGTTCTTTTGCTCTTTGATGTCTGACAGTACTTCCTGACCGCTCTGCTTGGAGATATGTCTGTTCAGTAATGCGCTCATAGTTGGTTCTCGGCGGAGACTTTGCCGGTTTCCTCAGGGCATCGTGAGTGCCCTTTGCTTTCACCGGATCTACCTTCTCCTCCAGAGGTGGATGTCTCTTTGCTTTCACCCCTTCAAAGAACTCCTTCACGTGGGTCGGCACGATCGTATTGTTTTCCTCCTCGGTCCTCTCGTACGGTAACTTCTCTAGAGGCTTTAGAGGTGGACCGTATTTGTATTGCCTCTCTCCTCTTCTTGTGCTGCTAGACGCCGGAGCAGACGGAGCAGCTGCGGCATCTGTCTTCTTTCGTGCTTGCTTACGAGGCGTAGGAGAAGGACTACGATGTGCCGGAGCAGCCGGGGCGGCGGCGGGTCTCTTCCGCCCTTGCTGGCGAGGCGGAGAAGGAGGAGGCTGCTGGCTGCTCGGGAGCGCCGGCGCAGGCGGAGAAGGCGGCGGAGTGCCGCCATGCACCGGAGAAGGAGACGGAGTGCCGCCACGTGTGCCCTGAGCATCACTTGCCGGAGAAGGAGGCGGTGGAGGAGGAGGAGTGCCCTGACTCACCGGAGGAGGAGGAGGAGGAGGCGGAGGCGTCCAGTTCAGAAGGTTGATGAGCTCCTTCCGCCATAGGCATGGAGTCTTCAGAGCAGAACCCAGCCTAGTCTCCCCTTCACCGGTAGGGTGGTCAAGCAGGAGGTCCTCAAATCCCGCCGTTATTTCATCCACCATCACCTTAGCATATCCTTCTGGAATCGGCTGGCAGTGATAAGTTGTGCCGGGTCCACTAGGATAAACTTGGCCAACAGTCGCCTTGACCTTCAAATTCATCCATCGCGCCATAATGTGGCAATTTTGAGACTACGTGATATCATCCATGAGATTGCTGGCAGGAGCCGTCAAGACATGCTCCAGCTGAAGCAGCTCGGTGGAAGCCACGCTGCTTCTCCGCTGAGATGGCGCGGTAGCTTCGGGGGAAGCTTCGGCAGGTCGTTTGCTGCGATCTACTGCTTCTCGTTCCTCTAGCCCCATCACCCTTTCGTGCAGCGCTTGCAGTTGGTCCTGCTCCAGTTTCTTCCTCCTCTCGTGGGTTTTGTAACCCCCTGCATCCAGAAAACCAACCTTCCACGGAATGGAGCCTGGCGTGCCTCGTGTCCGTCCAGGGTGCTCAGGATTCCCAAGGGCCATTGTGAGCTCGTCCTTCTCCCTGTTTGGAAGGAACGTCCCTCGCTGCGCTGCATCGATATAGTGTCGAAGGTTCTTGACTGGTATTTGCAGCTGCTTGTCCGTCCAATGGCACTTCCCTATTATAGGGTCCAAGGTTCTGCCAGCCCCGAAGAACCAAGTTCGGCAACGGTCTGGCCAGTACATTGTCTCTGGTTCGATCCCTTTTTCAAGCAGATCATGCTCAGCCTTGGACCACTTAGGCCGGGCTTTGAGGTAGCCACCTGACCCCGTGCGATGGTGAAGCTTCTTCTTCACAGCATTTTGCTTGTTTGTCGCCGACATCTTCTTACTCTTTTCCGGTGTCTTGTGGGCCACAAATGCAGGCCAGTGATCTTTGATCTTCTCATATTTGCCGATGAATTCTGGTGTCTTTTCTTTCTCGACAAACTGGTTCAGCTCTTTCCTCCACCTCCTCATTAGGGTTGCCATCTTCTTAAGAGAACAAGACTTGATTAATTGCTCTTTAACTGGCTTCTCCGGATCCTCCTCTGGCGGTAGGGTGAAATTTGCCTTCAGCTGAGTCCAAAGATCTTCTTTCTGCATATCATTGACATAAGACACCTCAGGGTCTTCCTCCTTAGGCTTATACCATTGATGGATGCTGATCGGGATCTTGTCCCTAACAAGAACCCCGCACTGAGCAGAAAATGCCTTCCTTGTCCGGATGGGTTCAATCGGTTCGCCGTCGGGCGCGATTTCTATGATCTCAAACTTTGCATCCGAGCTCAACTTTTTCTTCGGGCCTCGTCTCCTTACCGAAGTTGTGCTTGATCCGGAGGGCTAGAAATTATAATGAAGAAAGACGAGAGTAATTAATATGTGTACATATACCAAAACAATGGATGCATCAATTAACTAGTCAGCACGGGCTTAACTAATATATATATATACCTGGCCGGACTCGGTTCGGTCACCGGAGCAGTCAGCACGGTCTCCTTCTTGTACCTCCATTGTGTCACCGGAGCCATCATGAACATAGTCCTCTTCTTGTACCGGCATTAATGGGCCGAAGCCATCATAAACATAGCCCTCTTCTTCACCTAGTCCTTCCTGACCATCGGTGTCATTGAGAAAGGACGCAACTTCATCACTTCCTTGTGCGATTATGTCCCCCAACATCGCTTCTGTTTCTTCATCTCGGGAGTGCTCCATAGTTTCTACAAATATTTACAACATGTCAATTATTATTCAAACACCGTACAGATGGATATATATATATATATATATATATATATATATATATATATATATATATATTAGTGGCAAACGTAGAACTAGCTAGCTAATCACAATAAGGAATCATGTTAGTGGCCTCGACGCTGCTTCTCTATGGTTTGGGGTCGCCTCGACACAACGCTTCAAGGGTTTGGGGTGGCCTCGACGACAACGCTCTTTTAACTTGGTAAAATTGGGTGGCCTCGAGAGAGTTAATTTGTCGGGTAGGGGCGCGGCGGGAGGGGGTAGGAGACCAACATCGTTTTCTCTCTAGGGTTTGGGTGTCCTGGAGAGTTTTGGTCAAGCGAGAGGGCCGAGGGGGGTACGGTGCTGCCGTTGTATAAGTTATCGCGGTCGAGAGGGGGTATATATATCGACCGCCCCTCATGTCGAAGTTATCTCGAGGGGGTTATATCGACAACGATGCGACATACATATACATGGGAAAATAATGTTATCGGGGAGGGGGTATCGGTACCCCCCCCCCTCGTGTTGAAGTTTCTTCTTTCTCCTCTATTCCTTTCTTCTTCTACTACTCTTCTTTTTCTTCTTCTCCCTCGAGAAAGGAAAATAAGGAAAAGGAAGAAAGGAGGAAGAATAAAAAGAAGAAAAAAAAAGAGGAGAAGAAGAAAGGAATAGAGGAGAAGAAGAAAAATTGAAAATTTCTATTTTTCTTCTTCTCCTCTATTCCTTTCTTCTTCTCCTCTTCTTTTTCTTCTTTTTTCCTCTTCTTGTTTATTTCTCCTCTTCTTCCTCTCCTCTTCTTCTCCTTTCTTCCTCTTCTTATTTTCCTTTTTCCTCTCATTCTTTTAGTATTGCTTGTTTTTAAAAAAAAATTCAAATAGAAAATTTCGAAAAAAAACAAAGGTTTTGCCTAATGCATTGTTCATATGAATATACAAACATTTGCATATTCTACAATAATTAATATCACCAAAAAAATCTATGAACAGAAAAAAAACCTAACTTTTCTAAAAATCTATCTTTTGCATATATGAAAACATTAATACACATATGAACAAAAAATACATATATGAACAAAAACATGCTCTGAACAATTTTTTTATACATTTTGAACATCTACATCCACATAGCCACATATATACACATATACATTATATATATATATATATGTATATATATGTATATATATATATATGAACAAAAACACTAAACTAATAAAAATGAAAAAAACAGAGCCGCATATATAGCCACATACATACACATATACATTGAACAAAGAATTAAACTAATAAAAATGAAAAAAAACAGAGCCGGTGCGGCGCGGCGGCTCACAGCGGGGGCGGCTAGATGACGATGGCGACGGTGGGGGCGGCGAGGGCGCCGGCGCGCGGGGGCGGGACGGGGCAGGGGCTCGGGGCGGC
>NC_057798.1:17102234-17114574 GCF_018294505.1 Triticum aestivum | reverse complement strand
GCTCGGGGAGGCCGGAGACGAGGACGGCGCGCTCGGGGAGGCCGGCGACGAGATGGCGCGGGCCCGATCGAGGAGGCGATGGCCTTGGCGGCGGCGACGACGACGGCGAGGTGGAGCATCCTGGCGGCGTCGAGGAGGGTCGGCGTCGTCAGGGGCAACTGGCGATGAGATAATGAATTTTTGCAAAGTGTTTGCTTATATAGCAAAGCCATTGGTCCTGGTTCGTGAAACCAACCGGGACTAATGCACTCTTTAGTCCCGGTTGGTGCCACCAACCGGGACCAAAGGCCTCTTTTTCGGCAGCCCAAAGGGCGGGAAGCGGCGGCCTTTGGTACCGGTTGGTGCCACCAACCGGGACCAAAGGCCTCTTTTTCGGCAGCCCAAAGGGCGGGAAGCGGCGGCCTTTGGTACCGGTTGGTGCCACCAACCGGGACCAATGTTCCACCCTTTAGTCCCGGTTGGTGCCACCAACCGGGACCAAAGGCCCCTGTGCTGCCCGCGTCGGGGCCAAAGTTTAGTCCCACCTCGCTAGTTGAGACGGGCGCTTAGTGGTTTATAAGCCCCACTGCTGCACCCCTCTCGAGCTCCTCTCCACCGCAGGCTTTCGGGCCTACTTTCTATTGCTTTGCCTGATGGGCCTTCTGGGCCTACTGCGGGCCTGAATCCTGGCCCATAGTAGGGTTTCATGTCGTATTCAGGCCGTGGGGGGCCAGTAGGAGGCATTTTTTTGTTTTTTGTTTTCTTTACTTATTGTTGCTATTTTTATTTCTATTTCCAGTTTTTTTGTTTTGTTTTCTGCATTTTTTATTTTCTTTTGTTTTTTGCTTTCTTTTTTAATTCTTTTTGCTTTTAGTTTTAGGAAAATTATAAACTTTCTGTTAGTGCCGTTAGTTTTCAAATTTGAAAACATTTTTTTTGTTTTTTTGTTTTCTTTCTTGCTTTATTTATTTTATTTTATTTCTACTTACAACAAAATACTTATTGTTGTTTTTTTGTTTTGTTTTCTGCATTATTTATTTTCTTTTGTTTTTTCTTTATTTTTCAATTCTTTTTGCTTTTAGTTTTAGGAAAATTATAAACTTTCTGTTAGTGCCATTATTTTTCAAATTTGAAAACACTTTTTTTGTTTTTTTGTTTTCTTTCTTGCTTTATTTATTTTATTTTGTTTCTACTTACAACAAAATACTTATTGTTGCTATTTTTAATTATTACGACGGCCGAACCATAAGACATTAAAGCATTTCAAATGAACTCTGAAAAAGTTGAAAGTTGGCATGGTATCATAAATTGACCCACATAGCATGTGCATGTACAAAACGGACAATGGTATCATACTCGTGAGTTACAAAGTTGGCATGGTATCATTATAATAGTTGCAGGAGAAAGTCTTCACTTTTTCTTCGCTTGTGTCATTTGCTTATTGCGCCGTAACCATGGATAATCTTCATCGTTTATCAGGATGCTGGGGTCAGCCTTGACTTTGAAGGGACGAATTTCATGAAACTTTTCATAATCTTCAGACATGTCTGTCTTTCCCTCCACTCCCACGATGTCCCTTTTTCTGAAAGAACTATGTGGCGCTTTGGCTCATCGTATGATGTATTCGCTTCCTTATCTTTTCTCTTTCTCGGTCTGGTAGACATGTACTTCACATAGATAACCTGTGCCACATCATTGGTTAGGACGAATGGTTCATCAGTGTACCCAAGATTTTTCAGATCCACTATTGTCATTCCGTACTGTGGGTCTACCCGTACCCCGCCTCCTGACAGATTGACCCATTTGCACTTAAACAAAGGGACCTTAAAATCATGTCCGTAGTCAAGTTCCCATATGTACACTATGTAACCATAATATGTGTCCTTTCCCCTCTCGGTTGTTGCATCAAAGCGGACACCGCTGTTTTGGTTGGTGCTCTTTTGATCTTGATCAATCATGTAAAATGTATTCCCATTTATCTCATATCCTTTCCAAATCAATATAGTCAAAGATGGTCCCCTAGACAACAAGTACAGCTCATCACAAACAGTGTTGTCACCTCTGATACGTGCTTCCAACCAACTACTGAAAGTCCTGATGTGTTCACATGTAATCCAGTCGTCGCACTGCTCCGGGTGTTTGGAGCGCAGACCGTTCTTGTGTTCATCGACAAACGGGGTCACCAAGGTAGAGTTCTGTAGAACTGTGTAGTGTGCTTGAGACCAAGAATATCCGTCCCTGCATATTATTGAGTCCCTTCCAAGCGTGCCTTTTCCAGTCAGTCTCCCCTCATACCGCGATTTAGGGAGACCTATCTTCTTAAGGCCAGGAATGAAGTCAACACAAAACCCTATGACATCCTCTGTTTGATGACCCATGGAGATGCTTCCTTCTGGCCTAGCGCGGTTACGGACATATTTCTTTAGGACTCCCATGAACCTCTCAAAGGGGTGCATATTGTGTAGAAATACGGGGCCCAGAATGACAATCTCGTCAACTAGATGAACTAGGACGTGCGTCATGATATTGAAGAAGGATGGTGGGAACACCAGCTTGAAACTGACAAGACATTGCACCACATCACTCCTTAGCCTTGTTATGATTTCTGGATCGATCACCTTCTGAGAGATTGCATTGAGGAATGCACATAGCTTCACAATGGCTAATCGGACGTTTTCCGGTAGAAGCCCCCTCAATGCAACCGGAAGCAGTTACGTCATAATCACGTGGCAGTCATGAGACTTTAGGTTCTGAAACTTTTTCTCTGCCATATTTATTATTCCTTTTATATTCGACGAGAAGCCAGTCGGGACCTTCATACTAAGCAGGCATTCAAAGAAGATTTCGTTCTCTTCTTTGGTAAGAGCATAGCTGGCAGGACCTTCATACTGCTTTGGAGGCATGCCGTCTTTTTCGTGCAAACATTGCAGGTCCTCCCGTGCCTCAGTTGTATCTTTTGTCTTCCCATACACGCCCAAGAAGCCTAGCAGGTTCACGCAAAGGTTCTTCATCACATGCATCACGACAATCGAAGAGCGGACCTCTAGGTCTTTCCAGTAGGGTAGGTCCCAAAATATAGATTTCTTCTTCCACATGGGTGCGTGTCCCCCGGCGTCACTCGGAACAGCTAGTCCGCTGGGACCCTTTCCTAAGATTACGTGTAAATCATTGACCATAGCAAGTACGTGATCACCGGTACGCATGGCGGGCTTCTTCCGGTGATCTGCCTCGCCTTTGAAATGCTTGCCTTTCTTTCGACATTGATGGTTGGTCGGAAGAAATCGATGATGGCCCAGGTACAGATTCTTCCTGCAGCTTCCCAGGTATATACTATCGGTGTCAAGTAAACAGTGCGTGCATGCGTGGTATCCCTTGTTTGTCTGTCCTGAAAGTTTACTGAGAGCGGGACAATCGTTGATGGTCACGAACAGCAACGCCTTTAGGTTAAATTCCTCCTGTTTGTGCTCATCCCATGTACGTACACCGTTTCCATTCCATAGCTGTAAAAGTTCTTCAACTAGTGGCCTTAGGTACACATCAATGTCGTTGCCTTGTTGCTTCGGGCCTTGGATGAGAATTGGCATCATAATGAACTTCCGCTTCATGCACATCCAAGGAGGAAGGTTATACATACATAGAGTCACGGGCCAGGTGCTGTGATTGCTGCTCTGCTCCCCGAAATGATTAATGCCATCCGCACTTAAAGCAAACCATACGTTCCTTGGCTCACTTGCAAACTCATCCCAGTACTTTCTCTCAATTTTTCTCCACTGCGCCCCGTCAGCGGGTGCTCTCAACTTCCTGTCTTTCTTACGGTCCTCACTATGCCATCGCGTCAACTTGGCATGCTCTCCGTTTCTGAACAGACGTTTCAACCGTGGTATTATAGGAGCATACCACATCACCTTCGCAGGAACCCTCTTCCTGGGGGGCTCGCCGTCAACATCACCAGGGTCATCTCGTATGATCTTATACCGTAATGCACTGCATACCGGGCATGCATTCGGATCCTTGTACGCACCGCGGCAGAGGATGCAGTCATTAGGGCATGCAGGTATCTTCTGCACCTCCAATCCTATAGGGCATACGACCTTCTTTGCTGCGTATGTACTGTCGGGCAATTCGTTATCCTTTGGAAGCTTCTTCTTCAATATTTTCAGTAGCTTCTCAAATCCTTTGTCAGGCACAGCATTCTCTGCCTTCCACTGCAGCAATTCCAGTACGGTACGGAGCTTTGTGTTGCCATCTTCGCAATTGGGGTACAACCCTTTTTTGTGGTCCTCTAACATGCGATCGAACTTCAGCTTCTCCTTTTGACTTTCGCATTGCGTCCTTGCATCGACAATGACCCGGCGGAGATCATCATCATCGGGCACATCGTTTGGTTCCTCTTGATCTTCAGCAGCTTCGCCCGATGTAGCATCATCGTGCACATCGTTTGGTTCCTCTTGATGTTCAATAGCATCACCGTATTCAGGGAGCACATAGTTGTCATCGTACTCTTCTTCTTCGTCATCTTCCATCATAACCCCTATTTCTCCGTGCCGCGTCCAAACATTATAGTGTGGCATGAAACCCTTGTAAAGCAGGTGGGTGTGGAGGATTTTTCGGTCAGAGTAAGACTTCGTATTCCCACATATAGGGCATGGACAACACGTAAAACCATTCTGCTTGTTTGCCTCAGCTACTTCGAGAAAATCATGCACGCCCTTAATGTACTCGGAGGTGTGTCTTGAACCGTACATTCATTGCCGGTTCATCTGCGTGCATTATATATAATTAAGTGTGTCAAAAATTATTACAGAACATCATGAATAGATAATTAAGTGACCAAATTAATTAAAACCAAAGTACATACATAGTTCTCATCCAACAACATAAAGCTCTGCAGAGCATCTAAATTAATTAAACCATACATTGAAACTATTTAAAACATTTCAATGCGAAAACAAATGCGATCATAATCGCAACCAATGTAACAACTGATCCAACGGCATAATGACACCAAGCCTCGGTATGAATGGCATTTTTTCTAATCTTCCTAATCTTCAAGCGCATTGCATCCATCTTGATCTTGTGATCATCGACGACATCCGCAACATGCAACTCCAATTTCATCTTCTCCTCCTCAATTTTTCTAATTTTTTCCTTCAACAAATTATTTTCTTCTTCAACTAAATTTAACCTCTCGACAATAGGGTCGGTTGGAATTTCCGGTTCAACAAACTCCTAGATAAATAAAATCTATGTCACGTTGGTCGGCATAATTGTCATAAACAATAAATGAACCAATAGTTATGGAAAGATAATATATACCACATCCGAATCATAGATAGGACGAGGGCCGACGGGGGCGGATACCAAAACCATCGCACTATATAAGATGCAATTATAAAAGTAAGAAAATTATACAAGTATCTATATAAACATACAAGTAAGATTTTTTTTCCTTTCAGAAAGAAGATGAGAACAAGAGGCTCACCACGGTGGTGTCGGCGACGAGATCGGCGCGGGCGATCGACGGCGGTGAAGACGGGGATGGGACGTGACAGACCGCTAAACCTAGACAAATATTGAGGAAAATGGAGTTTGGAGGTCGAGCTTGGAGAGGAGAAAGCTTAAGTAGTGTGGCTCGGGCATTCCATCGAACACCTCGTGTGCATAGGAGGTGAGCTAGAGCACCACAAAGCTCTCCCCTCGCCGGCCAGAAAAACAGAGCAGTGGGAGTGCTCTGCTTGCGGGCGAGGGTATATATAGGGAACTAATTGGTCCCGGTTCGTGGCTCGAACCGGGACTAAAGGGCAGCCTTTGGTCCCGGTTCAAGCCACCAACCGGGACCAATGTGGGTGGGCCAGGAGCGAGGCCCATTTGTCCCGGTTCGTCCCACCAACCGGGACCAATAGGTCCAGTCGAACTGGGACCAATGGCCCACGTGGCCCGGCCGGCCCCCGTGGCTCACGAACCGGGTCCAATGCCCCCATTGGTCCCGGTTCTAGATTGTACCAGGACTAATGGGCTGGACCGGCCTGGACCATTGCCCCCTTTTCTACTAGTGGGTGCTGCAGTGATTATAAATCACTCTCGAGCCCTCTCAACTAGCGAGGTGGGACTAAAATTTAGCCGCGACGCATGCATCACAAGGCCTTTTGTCCCGGTTGGTGGCACCAACCGGGACTAAAGGGGTGCATTGGTCCCGGTTCGTGGCACCAACCAGGACTAATGCCCCCGCCCCCCTCTTTAGTCCTGGTTGGTGCCACCAACCGGGACCAAAGGTCCCTGCTTCCCGCCATTTGGGCTGTTGGAGATTGACCTTTGGTCCCGGTTGATAGCATCAACCGGGACTAAAGGGGGTCATGGGTCCCGGTTGGTGCCATGAACCGGCACCAATGCTCTGTGTATATAAGTAGCACTTAGGAATTTTCAGAATCACCCATCCCCACTTTGATCTCTCCTCCTCCTCTCCCCCCCCGACGGCGGCGAATGCATCCATGATGCCAGCAGGCTGCCCGAGCTAGCCGTCGCCGACGCCCTCGCCGCGCCCTGCCCCCGACCCGATGGGCCGAGTAACCTTCCGACGGTACGAAAGCTAGAGGAACAACAAGCCATTGAGAACCAGCGAGATCCTGCCCAAGCTACCCCAGAAGCTACCCCGCCATCTCAGCGGAGAAGCAGCATGGCTTCCACCAAGCTCGTTAAGCAGCCTGAATTCAGGGGTCCAAGCTACCCAGTGAATGCTATCACGGAGTCACACCAGTGCCAGCTTATGAAGGAATGGCAGAACCTCAAAGTCAAGGCCGTTGTCGACTATGTGTTCCCTCCAGAACCCGACACAACTTTTCACTACCTTCCGATTTCACAAGGCTATGTTGTTGTGATGGTGGATGAAATAACGAAGGGATTTGAGGAGATCTAGCTTGACCACCCTACAAGTGAAGTGGAGACTCAGCTGGGTCTTGCAATGAAGACTCCATGTCTATGGCGGAAGGAGCACATGAAGCTTATGAACTTCATGCCTCCGCCTCCTCCTCCTCCTCCGGCGAGTCAGCTGGGCACTCCGCCTCCTCCTCCTCCTCCTTTGGCGAGTGATTAGGGCACTCCGCCCTCTGCTCCAGCGCATGAGGCCGGCAGTACTCCGCCTCCTTCTCCACCTGCTCCGGCGCGTCCGAGCAGCCCGCCTCCTCCTTCGCCTGGTCGGCAACGACGGAACACAAACGCCACCGCTCCGGCTACTCCGGCGCGTCGTAGCACTCCGCCTCCTTCTTGTCTGCCTCGTAAGCAACAAAAGAAGACAGGCGCAGCCGCTCTGGCTGCTCCGGCGTCTAGCAGTACAGCCAGAGGCCGGAGGCAATACATATTCAGTCCATCTCTCATGCCTGTAGAGAAGTTACCATACGTGATGACCGTTGAGGAAAACGAGAAGTTCGTTCAAGCCCAAGTGAAGGACTTATTTGAAACAAAAAGAGCTATGAAACATCCACCTCCGGAGGAGAAGATAGATCCGGTGAAAGCGAAGCGCACTTTGAATGCCCTGAAGCAAGCACCACCGCCTCCGCCGCAAACCAACTATGAGCACATTATTGAAAGGACATATAAGGACGCGGAGTGGTAGGGAAGTACTTGCAGTGGTTGAAGGTTAGCAGAACGAAAAAGTGGGAAAAATTCCCCAGCTCGGCGAACAAGCAAAGCAATCGTGCCTCCCGCTCAAGTTGTCTAGCGATATCGTTGCTAATCATCCGGGGAAGGTGCCCGGTACCAATCCTGGAGATTACCTGCCTGACGATGCACATTTTGATACAATGGAGGTGGATGAATTCAAATACTGGCACGGGAAGCCTCTCGTCAAACCTGGTCATCCTCGTCTAACAGCGATGATGTGAAGATTCCATGATTGGTACATGGACATCTGCAGCAAGTCTGGGAAGGATACTTTGATGCTGAGAGTTAAAGAGGAGCACGACCTCGTTGGAATTGATCTGTTGTTTGTTCCGTATGAGGAGTTCTTCCAGTTTTTCAATCAAAAGGCACTCGATAAAATAATCGCCACTTGCTACTTTATATAAGTATTACTTCTGTAATTAGCTCAGCTCTGTCATTGCATGTATATATAATTATCCTCACTATATTATGCAGATTGAAAATCGTCGAATGCAAGAAAAGACAAATTGGTGATATTGGGTTCATTAACACAAATCTCGTAGATGAATAGAATGTTAAACATGATGCCAAACAAACCGAGGCCAACTTGCTACGATCGTTACTTCAAAATCAAAACAAAGATATAATACTCTTTCCTTACGAATTCAAGTGAGTGTACTGTCTTGTGCATATCCGGTTTCCCTTATGACTCAAGGTTGTAGTAATGTAATTGATGAGTTATGCATGCGTGCGCAGCTTCCACTTTATTCGGCTAGAAATTAAGCTTGAGTAGGGACTAGTAACCATCATAAACTCGGGACGAAAAGATCCCGAGGAGTATGCGGCCATGACTAAAATGCTCGAGAAGTAAGTGTTGGGGAACGTAGCAGAAATTCAAAATTTTCTAGGCATCACCAAGATCAATCTATGGAGATACTAGCAATGAGAGAGAGGGGAGTGCATCTTCATACCCTTGAAGATCGCTAAGCGGAAGCGTTACAAGAACGTGGTTGATGGAGTCGTACTCGCGGCGATTCAAATCGCGGAAGATCCGATCTAGCGCCGAACGGACGGCGCCTCCGTGTTCAACACACGTACAGCCCGGGGACGTCTCCTCCTTCTTGATCCAGCAAGGGGAGAGGATCAGTTGAGGGAGAGCTCCGGCAGCACGACGGCATGGCGGTGGAGCTTGCAGTTCTTCGGCAGAGCTTCGCCAAGCACTACGGAGGAGGAGGTGTTGGGGAGGGAGAGGGCTGCGCCAGGGGCAAGGGTGAAGCTCCCATGCGCCTCCCCACTATATATAGGGGTGGAGGGGGCTGGTTTCTTGCCCTCCAAGTCCATTGGGGCGTTGGCAAAGGTGGGAGGAAAGAAATCCCATCATTTCCTTCCTCACCGATTGTTTTTTTTTGACTGGGAACTGTGGGGCAAAACCCCCACAGCATATCAAAACTTTATTGAAAAAAGAATAAGTAATACAACAGGGTGATTACAAGGAGTAACCATGGTACAAGGTAAAACAATAAAGGGGGGCTTACAAAAACTAGCTTAGGGTGGGAGAAAAGAGATCCATCTAAGCAGTTCATCCTTGTAAACAGATTTGATTCTGTGCTGCATTAGGCTAATATCATGCTTAAAAGCAAACCTCCATTTATTGAAACTAGCTCTCTTATTTCTGAATACTTTGGCATTTCTGAAGATCCAAATATTCCAGCAAGCAATGAAGACCACTTCCGAGAAAAAGGGCTTATCAAAACTTCTTCTAGCCTGAGTAACCAGCTGCATCATGGAGGTGCCAGTAGACCAGTCAATCTGCAGATAATTCCAGACCCTGACATTGAAATTGCAGTTGAAGAACAGGTGATCTCTGGTTTCTCTAACCTGCAAGGGACAAAGCCTACAATGGACCCTATCATCCATGTGCCAGTGCCTTCTCTCAACCATGTCCTTGGTGTTCAACCTGTCCATAATAAGCATCCATGCAAAAACCTTGATCTTGAGGGTACAAGAGGATTTCCAAACCCCACAGAGCAAAGGACTGAAAGATTCAGACACAAAGGTGTGTGAGTAGAACATCTTTGGTTTGAAAAACTTGGTAGATCCTTGCCAGAACCAAACATCTCTCAAACTTGATTCTCTGCTGTGGGAATTCCTCAATTCATGTATCTGGTTCAACTCATCATAGGCCTGAGCAGATAAGGGGAGGTGAAAGAGTTGATGCATATCCTGGGTATTGAAAGATTCCTTAACTGAGATCCAGGGATCCTTGGCAAAAGAGTAAAGCCTTGGGAATCTTGTCTGCAGACTAGACACTGTGTTATCAAGGTTCCAATTATCAGCCCAAAAAAGAGAAGTGTCCCTTTCATTAATTTGAACCCAGGAGCAGTCTCTGAAGTGTTGCATGACTTTACAGATATCTCTCCACCAGAAGGATCCACATTCAGTTGTTCCCTGGGGCATTCTTTCAAAATAATATGAATTCCAGACTAAGGACACCCACGGGATATCTCGTTTATTCAGAAAGTTATTAACATGCTTGAGAAGAAGAGCCACATTTTGAACTCCCAGATTAAGAATGGCTAGCCCCCCTTTGTTTTTTGGCCTGCAAATGAGGTTCCAAGTAGCAAGAGAAGGTGCTGGCTGATCTCTATGCTTTCTCCACAGACACTTTCCTCACCGATTGTTATCCCCCTTTTTTAGGGATCTTGATCTTATCCCTTCGGGATATGATCTTATTCCTTCTAAGGGGGGATCTTGGTGCGCCTTGACCAGGGGTGTGGGGCCTTGCCCCTACTACCCACGTTCATGTGGGTCCCCCCATGCAGGTGGGCCCCACTCCGGAACCTTCTAGAACCTTCCTGGTACAATAGCGAAAAATCCCGAACATTTTCCGGTGGCCAAAATAGGACTTCCCATATATACATCTTTACCTCCGGACCATTCTGGAACTCCACGTGACATTCGGGATCTCATCCAGGACTCCGAACAACATTCGGTAACTGCACACTAATTCCCATAACAACTCTAGCGTCACCGAACCTTAAGTGTGTAGACCCTACGGGTTCGGGAATCATGCAGACATGACCGAGACAGCTCTCTGGCCAATAACCAACAGCGGGATCTGGATACCCATGTTGGCTCCCACATGTTCCACGATGATCTCATCGGATGAACCACGATGTCGAGGATTCAATCAATCCCGTATTCAATTCCCTTTGTCTAGCGGTATAGTATTTTCCCGAGATTCGATCGTAGGTATCCCGATACCTTGTTCAATCTCGTTACCGGCAAGTCTCTTTACTCGTTGCGTAACACATCATCTCGTGATCAACCCCTTGGTCACATTGTGCACATTATGATGATGTCCTACCGAGTGGGCCCAGAGATACCTCTCCGTCACACGGAGTGACAAATCCCAGTCTCGATTCATGCCAACCCAACAGACACTTTCGGAGATACCCGTAGTGCACCTTTATAGCCACCCAGTTACGTTGTGACGTTTGGTACACCCAAAGCATTCCTATGGTATCCGGGAGTTGCACAATCTCATGGTCTAAGGAAATGATACTTGACATTAGAAAAGTTTTAGCATACGAACTACATGATCTTTGTGCTAGGCTTAGGATTGGGTCTTGTCCATCACATCATTCTCCTAATGATGTGATCCCGTTATCAACGACATCCAATGTCCATGGTCAGGAAACCGTAACCATCTATTGATCAACGAGCTAGTCTACTAGAGGCTTACTAGGGACATGGTGTTGTCTATGTATCCACACATGTATCTGAGTTTCCTATCAATACAATTATAGCATGGATAATAAATAATTATCATGAACAAGGAAATATAATAATAACTAATTTATTATTGCCTCTAGGGCATATTTCCAACAGTAAGTTCAATCGATCATTATCGCACCATATCGGAAACTTTGTTCATTTCCTGATATCAAGTAATTCTTTTCTTTGTCTGGCAGGGTTTGGAAAATGTTCACCGCAGAAGTTCCGGGACTGCCGGGGGAGCTGCGATTTAAACACCCGAAAGTAAGTACTACTAGCTAGTTCCGCGCATCTCCCATTGATTCTAGCTACTTTCATCAATACCATTTAGCATGCTTGCTTATCAGTTTGATTGACCTCTATTTCTTGTAAAGTGGTTGTGGCAAGAAACCAGGAATAATTACTGTGGATACTACATCTGCGAGTTCATTCGCCAGACAACCTGTGAGCAGGGCTACTCTAAAAAACAATATGAAGTGCGTAAGCAATAATATTCACAATTTTATTTTATTACCATCATTTGTGTTGAGTTTCATTCATATATATGTATTGACCCCCTTCTTCAAATTAGATATTTCAGATGCGGGATGAACTCCTACCATAAGATCGCATACGAGCAATTCAAGAGGAATTGGCGGGATTCTTTCTTGACCACATCATCGATAAAGACGGAGAATACCATGTGGAACTTGAGTTCAGATGTTAGGGGATTGTAAGAGATCTTATATTGTATATATGTAGTCAGTAGCGTCGGATAGATATACGAAAACTTGTTGTTCGACCAGTCTCTCGGAGAAGGAGAGGTCAATCACTTCTCTCTGTATATGTTCATGACGATCTTCTATACTTAATGGTTTCCTTCATTTGCTTACTAGCTAGCTAGCGTGTCGGGTCCTCTCTATGCGTATAGTTCGTAGCGTCGACCAAGCACGGAGATAAGAGAGAACAC
>NC_057798.1:17078704-17101829 GCF_018294505.1 Triticum aestivum | reverse complement strand
CGCGTGGATGCTTTTTGGTCCTGGTTGGTGCTACCAACCGGGACAAAAGGCCCTCCTGTCTGGGCAAGCCGCAGTGTCCACGTGGAGCCCCATCTGTCCCGGTTCATAGGCGGACCTGGACTAAAGGTATTGGGCTTTAGTACCGACCCTTTAATCCCTGTTAGGAAACCGGAAAAAATGGGCCTTATGAACCGGGACAAATGGGCCTTTTCTACTAGTGATGTGACACTCACTCTAGAAGGTGGAGGTCAGAATGATCGACAGACGACAGTACTATAAGAGTAAGGGTAATTGGATTCCGATTCTTTACTACCGGCATGCCAACATATAACAACGGCACTACTAATGTTAATGTGTTATATACGTGTGAATAGTTTGCACGCCACTAGTATCAGACAAATCAATTCAAAAGAAAAAAGGGTGACCAAATTTACTAGAAGCAACGCCACCAGGCCCGACCCAAAACCAAGCCCGACCTAGCCCGCAGTCTTCCTCCTTCATTGTGTCTCGCGTCTCTCTCACCCGACTCACAAGTGGCAATACTCTTTTTTTCCCAAAGAATATCCACCTTTTTTTTGCGGGATCAAAGAAAACAAACTTAAGATATGTGCTCTTCAGTCTAGAAGGTGGAGGTCAGAATGATTGACGGTACTTATAGGACAAAGGGTAATTGGATTCCGATTCTTTGCCCTTGAATCACGTACCACACGAGCTATGCATGGATATCAATTAGGGAGCAATATGCATGTGTAATAACTAGTCAACCAATGGTTTGAGGGTCGGTAACTCGTCAGCATCTCACATGCTCATGGAAGCACAGTACTGAGAGTAGCAGGAGCCGTCGCCTGCAGCTAGTGCGCGTGTGGAATAGAATGGATCCGGACAGTCGTGCATCATATGCTACCTGTAACCAAGACCGAATTGTCATCGGGACCAAGAGACGGCAACCAGGAGCCGGCGCCTCGGTTAGCTCCCGTGAATAACACATTTTAGTGATGATACTTTCTGGAGTTTAATTCTGTCGAGTTCTGCTAGCCCGTGTTCTTCATAATTTCTCTATCATTTAGAGCATCTACGGGACGATACAACAAATCTCACTTCTTTAACGCCCGCGAACGCGTTCTGGTGCATCCGCCAACAGTGGCCAGTCAGACCTCAAATTAACGTTTTCACAACTGGATACCTCAATTACCAATTCTTAAATTCATACAATCTCTTTTGCGGAAAAAAATCCATAATATTACATGCACGTGAAACCTAAACTTAAGTGGAGCTTGTCTGGCTCCACCGCGCCGATGTCTAGTGGTTGACTACGCTCCTCGGAGTGTTGGTGCGGTCGCCCGTGAGGTAGAGTAACACATGGGACATGCATCGACTCACGGGATTCGAGACGGCGTTGTCTCTCATATGCCATACCCTTCCTCGTCGGAGGCCGTCGCCCGTCGAAGTGAGGTCGACGATGGATATGTTGTGGTCGGAGACCGACATGTCCACCACGACGCGGTTGCGGCGGCTAGGGTTGTCTGCCACCTGTATCGGCACCGGAGAGCGTGACTCCGCCGTGTCAACGTCCGCCATGGCCTCCCGCGCCGTCTTGTTTGCATGGCGTTCAGGCCACACCATATTAGCCTCCGAACGAACGGGCCACGGAAGGCCTCGTCGTTTGCGTGCCAATGAAGGGGCTATGCCTCTACGGTGTTCAGATGCTAGACGGAGTGCACTCCTTCCGGCGAGGAAGCGGGGGCACAACTTGCGCAGGATCCAAGCGCCATTTGGACGGATGATATGGATTCCCAGATCGAGTCCGGCTGCTGTTGGGCATTCTCCTCGCGGGCCTGGTGGAGCGCATTGCGGACGGCCATCTCCTCCTCCGGTCTGAGATGAGGTCCCAGTTTGCAGATCTGGTGACAGAGGATTTGGATCCGCCGTTCGTCTTGCCGGAGAAGGCCGGGGATCGCCGGAAGTGAGATTTGGGCAGATGGGAGGGAAGTGCAGCGGCTAGGGTTTGGTCCGGCAAGCAGATGAGGATATATATATATATATATATATATATATATATATATATATATATATATGGGATCGGGATGGGCTAGCGTGGGCCTCCCTATATCCGCCCTAGATATGGGTTGGATATGCGGGGTGCCGGTCAGTTCGGTTGTTTAGGGCCGGCATGAGGGGCCCGACTGGGTATTTCTTTTCCTGACTGGTCAGCGACTGGGCCATCCGTCCGGACATTTAAGGAAGGTATGAGGTGCCCGGCTGTAGACGCTCTTACTTCTGATGTTGAAACTTTGTAATAATAGTTGGTTGTGTGCATCAATTGATACAGAGGCTGGAAAATTGTAAAATCTTCATATTCCCGTGACACTATGAAATGAGAAGGATTTCCATAAAACTTCCGAGGTTCCTTCTCACCAGAGTCTGGCAAAGTCCGAATGAAGGAGAGGCTCCATGTGAGCTAGCTCAACAAAGGCCTTCTTTGACCATGAAAATTGGAAGAGCTCATTGAGAGATGATCAAGTGAAGAACGTCTCTAACTGAGTGGCCAACATACACTTAATTTGCTCTCTATCAATTTGTCTAACCAAAAGAAGGTGAAATCTCCTGAATGCATTGAACATGCATGACGCATGAACCTTTTTTTTTCGCGAATACATGACGCATGATCCTTGTTGACATGTATGGTATATGTGGCCACGTGGGATAAGGAAAGGAGTCTCTAACTGTCCTATAAATACGCGCAGAACAAACCAGCAAAGATGCACCAAGCAAGGCTGTCTTCAAGCACAAGTCTTGAAACATCTGTCTATTACCGATCTGTTCCACAAATTGCCTTCTATCCTACTCCATATAACATCCTGACCAGCTCATCCAAAGATGACTCTTGGTACTCTGGTTATCATGGCCACCATGCTGGTGTATTTTCTCTTGAAAAATAAAAGAGTGCTATTGTCCCAGAAGCAATGGGGGCAACGAGGCAGGCTGCCCCCGGGGCCTGCGGCGCTGCCCATCATCGGTAACATGCATCAGGTGATTCTGAGCAAGCCGGCGGTATTCCGATGGGTCCATGGCCTACTCAAGGAGATGAACACAGACATCATGTGCCTCCGTCTAGGAGCTACTCATGTCATTGTTGTGACATGTCCACAGATAGCCTCTGAGGTACTAAGAAAAAATGATGAAGTTTTTGCCTCCCGTCCCACCACCTTCGCCTTGGGCATATTCAGCTTCGGGTACAAGGGCTCCATCTTCTCACCACATGGAGACCAGTGGAAGAAGATGAGGCGCATCCTCACTGTTGAGATCCTCGCCTCGTCCATGGAGCGAAAGCTCCACCACCTCCGGAAAGAGGAGTACGACTACCTTGTGAGGTACATTAATAAAACTCATTGCAGCGACATGGCATGTCAAAGCAACATTGTAAACGTCCGTCATGTAACCCAACACTTCGTTGGTAACATGATCAGAAGGCTTGTGTTCGGTAAAAGATACTTCAGTGACCTACCAGCTTCATCCACTAGTGGGCCTGGACATGATGAGGTGGCACATGTTGCCGCTCTCTTCACAGCCCTCAACCATCTCTACAGCTTTTGTGTGTCCGACTACTTCCCTGCCCTCATAGGCCTCGACCTGGATGGCCATGAAAAGGTCTCCAAGGATGCCATGCAAACAATCAACCGGTTGCATGATCCTATTATAGAGGAGCGGATGCATGAAAGGTCATTCACTCCTGAGAAAGGGCCCCGAGACTTTTTGGACGTTCTGGCTCATCTTAAAGATGCAGAGGGAAAACCAATGCTTTCCCTAGAAGACATTAGAGCACAAACAGCGGTTAGTATGTCATCTTAACCTCAATAAAAAGTTCATTCATTGTTCTTCGATCCATTTTATTCGTGTATTGACCTTTTCTGTTGCATTATACTGATTACTTTATTTATTCTCAAATCTATGGATGTAGGAAATGATGTTTGCCGCAGTCGATAACCCATCTAATGCGGTTGAGTGGGCACTCGCTGAGATGATGAACATGCCAGAGATCATGCAAAAAGCAACCGAGGAACTCGATGCTGTCGTCGGTAAAGATAGACTGGTGCAAGAGTCTGACATTCCTCAGCTAAACTATCTCAAATCGTGCATCCGGGAGGCCTTCCGTTTACACCCATACCATGCTCTTAACGTACCCCATGTCGCCATGGCGGACACAACTGTTGCTGGCTACACCATTCCCAAGGATAGCCACATACTTTTAAGCCGGCTTGGACTTGGCCGCAATCCCAAGATCTGGACTGAACCACTGGAGTTTCAGCCTGAGAGGCATTTGAACACTGCGAATGTACTTCTCACTGATCCAGGCCTACGTTTCATTTCATTTAGCAGTGGGAGGAGGGGTTGTCCTGGGATTTCACTTGGTACCTCTATGACAATGATGTTGTTCGCAAGGATGTTGCAGGGATTCACTTGGACAAAGCTTCCCGGCGTTAAGAGTATCAATCTGCAAGAAGGCAATGCGGGCCTTGCACTAGCTGAACCCCTTGTTCTGCAAGCTACACCACGGTTGGCTGCACATCTCTATATATGATCCAATTAAATAGATTTAATACGTGTTTTCTTATTTATGTATCAATAAAATGTATCTGGAACTAGTGTATGTTACATGTTTCTGGCGCTACGTCCGGTTCTCTTGTAATTTTATGACACTGCATGTGTGTAGAAACAAAGAAGCAATCAATGGTTGCATCAATGATGTAATGTGTGTACTTATCATTATGTAAAACAAAACCTCTGTAGTTTCCATTATGGGGTACCATGCAAATAATCCTTGGAATGGCACAAAACTTTTATGTTTATGTTGTATACATGTTGTACAATTGTGTGCCCAGCTTTGATCCGGTCTTACCATTATGTCATTCATGCATTAATCCGTTCTGTATTACCAACTTGTTGTTCTATGAACTAAGTTTTTTATTCTATTAACTAGGGTTTCTTTTTTTGTGAGAAATCTTTTCTTCTGAGATATAAAAGCTGTATCATGATGCATTTTAGTAGAAAGAAACTTAACACAATGATTAAGGAGCCGGGCAGGTTCGCCATCACCGAAAAGGCGAAAAAAATGGAAAACGCTCATCCTAATCAGGCTCAAGGCCCGGTTCATTTCCCTTTAAAACAACCAAAATTCTGAAGAACTAGACTGCGGCAGATTCTACTTAATAATCAAGTGAAACAGGTTGTCCAAAGAGATGGCTTGGTGCTTGAAAATGATGTGAGAATTCTTATTTTGGAAGTAATTTACTAGTTTTCATATGTTTAATGAATAGTATTTTGCAGGACAGTGTATTGTCCGGCTAGTGGTTATTATTGATAATACTTCCAGTAAGTTCTTGTTGTTTGGTTTGTACTGTCTGCTTTTCATTTATTGCTGCAGGTTCTTCATTTCAATTATTTCACTTCATTTCATCAGTGCAACAACAAAGAGAGAAAGAAAATTTTATTGCTGAATTAGACAGGCAAAGTTGCTATAGTAATTACACTTTTCGGCATAAACTACAAATTAGTCTAAAGAACAGAATCGTCGTTATCCACAGGCGTTTATGGAATAGACTATCTTCTTGTGGCATAGATCATATCATACATCGTACAAGTTGCATCCATGTAATGAATTCTATATCTAGTACTCCCTCCATTTCTTTTTGGTCTGCATATAAGATTTGGTCAAAGTCAAACTTTGTTAACTTTGACTAAGTTTATAGAAAAAAAATATCAAGATTCACAATATGAAATCAATACAGTTAGATGCATCATGAAATTAATTTTCATACCTTATAGCTTTAGTATTGTAGATGTTGATATTCTTTTCTACAAAGTTGGTCAAACTTTACAAAGTTTGACTTTGAACAAATCTTATATGTAGACTAAAAAGAAACAGAAGGGGTATTACAAAAGGAAAAAAGATCAGTTTTAAGTAGATTATATAATAGGTGGAGATAGAGTTTCCAAGTTCATATTGTACCGATCTGCTGGTTTTTCTTTTAGGTAGCATGATATTCATTGCTTTACTAACCAGGGAATTAAAAAAGTGATTGTTCCTAAAGTATTTTTAGTTTTTTCTCAATTTTCTTAGATTAATTGTGCATTTTTTGAACTTTATTTTTCTTTTAATCAATAATTTCATATTATAAAAATGTGATAAGTTTTAATTTTGCTGGAAATGATAATCTATTTTTTATTGTTTTCTAAACACTTATGGTCTTTCGGTTTATGTCTGTCTCTTTCTGTTTAAATTTTGGTCCGGCAGATAGTCAGACCTGCAAATCCGTTGGAATGCAATTTATATCAGTTTTTGATTTATTTTATGTGTTTTCAAGAATTTGGTTATCTGTATATTTCATTATGCTCGATGATCTGCCATGTGTTCTGCTGATGATCTAGTCGATGGTGAATTATGAATCCCTAATCCAATTGTGCAGCCATATTAACACCAAATACAAAATAGTACATGTCTCCGAGGAAAGGGCAGGTCTGAGACTGGGACTCCCAGCCACCTCATTTAAGAAATAACTCCAACTGAGTTTAGAGCTAGGCAAGCTCGAGTTTTATTTGTTGTACAATTTCTCTTTATTAGTTTCATTAACTCTAAAAATATGCAGAAAAGATGTTTACAAATCATATGCATATATGTATCTCAAAAGGTACTTTTGAAATATGTAATTTTGTTGATTTGAGAAATATGCTATTATAAAATTTTGCTGGCTGATATAGTTGATGGTGAATTTATTAATTCATGTTTATAGCTTGCAGACGTGGAGAATGGATAGTCATGCACTTTTGCTAGATTTAATTTCCACCGTGGACTTTCGGGTTTCGATAAGAAAAGTTCTTGTGTTCGATACTGTCACGGTCTCCTATGTTAAACTACATACCATCATGCTATCCTGGAGTAGTTTTCCATAGAGGGAGCCTTTATTGACTCATAATATGGCATCTTGGAGATACGTACAATGAGTACACACCAGATCTCTTCATGGTTAAGATGTACATCACGGCGATCGACGTCTTTTGGTCTATATCGATGACCTCCCAGTCATTGCTTTTACATGTTCCCTGGTTTAAACAAGTTTTGATCCGCTGCGGCAACGAGCTTTGTTCATCACGTGTGGTTGGTGGATGCATGACGAAGAAGACTCTGGTACCCTGAAGGGTTGGATGTATTTTTCAATTTTATAAGAGTGTTCTAGTAAGGGTTTGTGCTACTTAATATAAGGCCGGTGGCCTTTTCGAACAAGAAAAAAAATGCACACGGCCGACACCCGGTTCCAGTAGGCTTATTTATTTTTCCATACTTGATTACTGGTTGTACCGGTGGAGTTGCTTTACCAAGAAAGCTGGACGAAACCCTAGTTTCTGAAAAATACCTATCCCTTTTAACATCAAAATAGAATACACTCCCTCCGTTTCTAAATATAAATCTTTGTAGAGATTTCACTATGAACTACATACGGAGCAAAATGAGTGAATCTACACACTAAAATGCATCTACATACATCTGTATGTGGTCCATAGTGAAATTTTTACAAAGGCTTATATTTAGGAACGGAGAGAGTAATAATGTACATGTCTCCAGGTGACAGGGCAATTCCGAGACTGGGACTCACAACCAACCTTAGCTTGTCTTCTAGCTGTGACATGTGATTATCACAATCACTGACACTAGCCGGCCCTCCGTGACATGGTGTGTACGAGAAGAGAAGAGAGGAGTCAAGGTAGCCACAACCCGCACGTACGATCGCACGGGCGAAACGCGCGGGGTTGAATTGTCATCGGGAGCACGTACGTACGTACTGTACGTCGGAGGTGGTCACATCTGCAGTAGCTGGCATATGTGACACCAGCACGTGACGTACATCTGAAAAAACGAGCAAGTTAATCATGTACTGTTTTAATAAGTGGATCTGCGTTCGTGGATGAGAACGTCCACAAGATTAGTCTCACAATGCGATTCAGTGTCCGTCGTACGTAACTTGTCCATCGTTGGTTGTGTAGGCAATAGTGCTGTAGATTGGACTGGAGAGAAGCTGAGAAGGATTCAGGACCTTAACGTGCGATCCAGAACACGACAGTGAAGAGACAGACAACGGCCATGACAGTATGAGCCTGTGCACAATCGAACGGTCGACAAATGGAAATTCTCTTGTCTGTCCCGGATACGTCTGCACTTGTCAATTTCAAATCGTTAAGATGATTCTTTTTTCTATAAGGCACCTATTAGCTCGCATGTGCATTTTTTGAATATAGAGGCGGGGAGTTGTTGCTCTCTCTTGTGTTTTTTTTAACTAGCAAAGTGGCCCGCTCGATGCGCGGGCTAGTACTTTAAAAAGTATAGTAATGAATACATACTATCTAAACATTGGGACCAAAATAGGTTGACATCTACAAATATAAGACTTCTGTGAACATAGTTTTTTCTTAGGTATATAATTTATTTATCATTTATATGCTTATTTTATATTGTGAAATTTATACTTATCTTAGCTTTTTTGGCAATTTACCATGTTTCTTTTTCCTATTTTTTATGGAATCCAATAACTCCCGAACGTTCGGATTTTGAGCATTTCGTCCCGGACGTTTTTACATGGCAACTTTAGTTCATAGGGGATGGCAACTTTAGTTCACAGGGGATGGCAACTTGGTCATTTTTCGTTTTTTGTTAGAAAATTGCCATGTTTTCCTAATATCACGCAAACTAAACTTGCCATCTAAACCCGTTCGGATTGCCATGCTTAACTCCCGAACGTTTGGGAGATATCATTACCATTCTTTATTTAAACATAGATTTAGTACTTTTTTTTTCTTGTAGGCATTCGTATATTTTCTAACCTGGTGATAGCTTGACATATTACCTTTTTATTTGTATAGATGTCTATATATGTTAAAACTACGTTAGCTATATGTTTTCGTGCGGATTTGATTTGTTAATGAAGACAAGACACGTACAGTGAAAAACTAATGTTGCCTCATATTTTTAGGTAAATTATTTTTGATGTAACAATGTGCACATTTTCTTGAAGAACACTGTCCACACTATTCTGGGTAGAATGGCAGTGCATAAGGTTAGTGTCACACTTTAGGTAGTAAATTGCATTTGCTGGACAAGAATGATTGTGTCTTCGTTGCCTAACCGAGAAAAAAAACACACATAAAGAAGTGACATCTTTTGCCCATTTTTTGCAAACTTAAAAGGAAATACATTGTATGTTAAATTGTATATCACAATATGAATTGAACTCACCACTAAATATAAACTATAATGAGTCTGCTTGGAAATAGTTCGGCTACATAAATAAATTGTGACTGAAATACGTTTAAATATAAATAGTTATATTAGGTTACCCAAGATAATTCAGTTATCAGTGTTAGGGACTCTCTTTTAACTTTGTAATTGCCCATCAAAAGTAAACATAAAGAAGATGATTTAAGCAAATAATATATTGGGAAAGAGATAAAATAATGAACACACCTGAAATTTTAGCACTTAATTTAATTGTTAGCACAACTTTGCATCTAAATCACCTCGTAGTAAGTTCTTGCATTAATCATACTTTGCATTAATGTTATAAAAAGAACAAAATATTCTCACCTTATAGTTAAGAGCAATGAATCCAAAACACAATATGTAGAAGAAGCATACATGCGCCCCATGAGAGAGCTTACTGACTTTAGGGAAGCATTCGTGTTATGCACATGAAATTAAAATTTCAGTACCAAAAAAAAGCAAATATCAATAAGAAAAGACACTTCTAGTTCTGGAAGCCCGGGTATAAGTGTGGCATCACTACTTTGGTGGTCCACTCGTGGATAGTACAGAAGTAAGTCCCCATCTTGTTGAAACACTTGAGCTATTGTTGTTGAACCTAGAGCTGCAATATGTGTGAATTGTGATTCTGAGCAAAAACCACCATCAGACGCATTGGAACTCCATCGAGCAAAAGTTCAGAAAGTAAGAAATAAGATATTTATATATGTTACTTCCTCCATCCGAAATTAGTTGCTGCTCAAACGGATGTATATAAACGTAGTGCTAGGTACATCCATTTGAGTTGATTCCGGACAGAGGGAGTACTATGTAAGGGCTTGATGTCGTCCTAGCATCTTTGTGCAAGATGAAAGCTTATAATTGTATTTCACGTGTCTAGATAGTTGTAGTATGAACTAACATAATGGATAAACAAACCAGGAAGTGAATAGAGTTTTGACACAAAGTTTGATCATTCGTACAAAGCGCACACTGCATATCAGAACAAAATTAGAAGTAGTAATGTTATACGGCGGTTAGCTTGACCATACCCGTAGTTTCTGTGAAATATCTACCACGGAATTATATCATCACCTTACTTTTGTTTCAATTAATAACAGAGGTATGCTACCTGCTAGCTCTTGCCTTGAAAAACCTGCTTGCGCAAAAATTATATCAAAGATTCTCCATACCTTAGCAACATGGAACCAAAGTCCCTCCAGTTCAGAGTCAATTTGCACGACACTATAGTTGGTCAGCATGGCGTCATTGTGACATATTGCATGGCTCGAAGTGTGTCCTTGCTGAGGCTGCTTGGTTCTGCATTTAATAAGTTGGATTACTTTTGTAATTTAAATTGGAAAGGGCAAACATAAAACGGCTTAGAAGAGTACGCCATAGCGATCAAGCCTCTATGTACATCCAGACGCTCTGGCTGCTGCAGTTACTTCTTGCCATGCTCCTTCGCAATTCTGAGCCATAGATTAATTAACTGGTAAAAGGAGTAACACAATTTAGGTAGCTAAGTCACAAGCGAATGCCGCCTCCTTTTTTCTCGTCATCGCACCATAGATGCCACCTAGAAGAAATAGCTTGGAAACTTCATATCTTAGAGGAAGAGCGCCTACATGTTTCCTCTCTATTTCTCTTATCTACATTGTCTCTCGCTCTGCTTCTTATCTAAGAAGGTATCCTCAGCCTTTGTAAATACGCAAAAGGCTCACGTATATACCATGAGGCACCTCATTTGACCATGATTTACAATGGAACAAACCATAGAGATTAATCAAAATAAGCATTTGGGGAACAAATTAACTCTATAGGGAACAAAAAAGGTCCAATAATCTAGCCAGAAACCAACATTTATTTACTCATTCCTAGCGCACATTCTCCTTTGATCCTTTTTTGGTACAATACCATGTGACATTAAAGAATCACATTTCTACGGGACATCATGATACCATTAATTTCTTAATCTCTAAAGGGGAAATTGGTGTTAATGCCTAAACCTTTTTCCATGTGGGCTATTAATTAAAACATAAATGAAGGCATACTTACGCATTTTTTAGAGTATTTACGTGAGACATGGATGACTTTAGAATCCCCAACTTTGGTTTGCTGCTAACCCCTGTTTAGTTTGTCGTGAAACATATCGTCAAAGTCCCTTGTAGAAAAACTTCAACCGAAATTACATGAAAATGTTATCCAGATACATACGTACGTATACTTGACTAATGCATACACACCTCATGCAGCCATCGTTATACATCCATGCATCCACATGTGCTTGCAGCTTGCTCTTGGTTGATATAGATGTTGCAGCCATCACATGCGTATGCATCCAGGTATCGAGGTGCTTGCTTTTGGTTGAAGAAGATGATCACAACTGTTTTTTCTTGCTGATACGTTAATGCCTCCAACAGCTTACACGATCTGTAGCCTGTAGGCTTCACAGAGGGAGATCGTACTACTCCATTAGAAACACTCACATGTACACAAAGTTAGCTTAATCTGTACTATGTTGATATCTATTGATTCCTGGCTATGTTGAGCAGATATTAGGAATTATCTCCGAGGAAAAATTGCCATCGTTTAGCATGTTCAATTGATATCAATGAACCAATTTCAAATGTCTTACCAGTACAATGACTCGAGCTTGTGACCTGCTGATGATGAATCTTGCTGGGTAGCAGCCTAGCACATAGATCTTGGTGTGTGCGTGCGGCATCATGTTTTCTTGCCGGATGCTGCTGACCAGCATGCATGATTGAAGCCCATCCACGTAAAATTTGTTGGGAGTCTGAGGAGAAGGTTCGGGAGCAGCTCGATGAGGCTTTGGGCAGGCAGAAAATTTGGCATTGGTGGTGGAGGGCGCTTGAGGAGACTTCAGCGAGGAACTTGGCGGCTGAGAAAGAGAAAGAGACGCGAGGAAAATTTCCTTAGGGTTACAGGAAAGAGAGACGTGAGAAATCCTTTTTTTAGTCATTTGCAACATGACCTCATCAGGACCCACGTCCATTAGTTTCTGTTTTGGTATATACAATGGAATCTTGTACAAAAGGTTTTTTCATTATAATAATGGCAATGGTGGGTAATTTTTTGCTAAATTCTTATCTAATGGCTATGAAATTTTAGGATGTTAAATAAACGGCCTGATGTTTCTGTTTTTTGTGGTAATTTCTTTCTTACTTCTCTTTTTTTGGTGAGCCCATCAAGTACTTTTTTTTTTATAAATAGATAGATAGATTAGACTCTCCTTCCCGGGCGCTCCGGCGGCGGAAGGGCGGGGGAGGGGGAACCCCAAATCTGGTCGTCCGGTGTGGAAATAGGGTGTGAGTTTGCGTGCAGGCGGTACTGTGGTCGGGAGAGCAGTCTCGACCAGTATGGAAATAATGTCCTACCGATCCTTGCCGAACCTCAACGACGGCGCGCCGGGCTTCAGCGCTGAAGGACCAGTGGATGTTGGGCCTGGTGTTGCTTGGAGGCGGCGGCGACAGTAGTACCACCGTCGTGCCAGCGGCTTTATGCAGCATCACTGGGAAGCTTCAGCAGTTTGTGTAGGCTTTGGGTGCGCTTGTTTGTTTTTGTCCTAGGGGGCAGTGGCGGTGTGCCATGTTCTTGTGCTTCCGCGTCGGCTTGGTCAGCATCGATGCTCTCCACGCTTGGACCTCGAATTTGGCTATTACGACTTTATATCTGAGATGTTTGACGGTGGGCGTTAGAGTACAACGCTCGCCCAAATCTAGCAGTGGGGAGGCTACCGGAGCGGCTGCGTCGGCGCACCATCAGTCCATCTAGGAGATTGGAGGAGTGTAGAATCCTAGGGACCTAGTTGTAATATCTCTCTTTCTTAGGGTTGTCTTGTACTGTTGATTTGTGTCTAATAAATCTGGGGTCTTTTCAGGAAAAAAGTAGAAATAAATCATACTACACGACCTTAATTTTTATAAACATAATGTTTTCTAATAGTTTCTAGCTTATAGTAATTTTCCAAAATCTATGATCTTCTTTTATGTTTGTCTCTATTTTTTTGCACCGGATGGGCTGTAGAGTGTGCAATTCTTGTCAGGAAACCAAGAGGTAGTCGGGGAATTGATAGTCAGGTTGGAAAATCATCTGCTTGGCTGATCACCACTTTGATGAAGATCAAGGACGATGATCAAAGACTATCTCCTTCATATCCACATGGCCCGCGGTGATGATCTTCACGCCATCAAATATCTCCCACTCAAACTTAAAGGACCAGCTCGACATTGGCTTAACAGCTTGCCAGCAGAATCAATTGGGTGTTCGGAGGACCTGGAAGCCGCATTCCTTGACAACTTCCAGGGCACATATGTGCGACCACCAGACGCCGATGACCTAAGCCACATAATTCAGCAGCCAGACGAATCGGCCAGACAGTTCTGGACACGGTTCTTAACAAAGAAAAATCAAATCGTCGACTGTCCGGATGCGGAGGCCCTCGCAGCCTTCAAACATAACATCCGCGACAAGTGGCTGGCGCGGTACCTAGGACAGGAAAAGCCGAAATCTATGGCAGCCCTCACATCACTCATGACCCGCTTCTGCGCGGGAGAGGACAGCTGGCTAGCCCGCAGTAACAACCTCAACAAAAATTCTGCCAGTCCGGATAACAAGGACCGCAATGGCAGGTCGCGTCGCAACAAAAACAAACGCCGCGTTAACGGCGATAACACTGAGGATACGGCAGTCAACGCCGGATTCAGAGGCTCCAAACCCGGTCAGCGGAAAAAGCCATTCAAAAGAACTACTCCGGGTCCGTCCAATTTGGACCGAATACTCGACCGCTCGTGCCAGATACACGGCACCCCCGAAAAGCCAGCCAATCACACCAACAGGGATTGTTGGGTATTCAAGCAGGCAGGCAAGTTAATCGCCGAAAACAATGACAAGGGGCTGCATAGCGACGACGAGGAAGAGACCCGGCCACCGAACAATAGAGGACAGAAGGGTTTCCTCCCACAAGTGCGGACGGTAAACATGATATACGCAACCCACATACCCAAGAGGGAGCGGAAGCGTGCACTTAGGGACGTATATGCGATGGATCCAGTCACCCCGAAGTTCAATCCATGGTCCTCTTGCCCGATCACTTTTGATCGAAGGGACCACCCCACCAGTATCCGCCATGGCGGATTCGCCGCATTGGTTTTAGACCCAATCGTCAATGGATTTCACCTCACCAGAGTCCTGATGGACGGCGGCAGCAGCCTGAACCTGCTTTATCAGGATACAGTGCGCAAAATGGGCATAGACCGCTCAAGGAATAAACCTACAAAGACGACCTTCAAAGGCGTCATACTAGGTGTAGAGGCCAATTGTACAGGCTCAGTCACACTGGAAGTGGTTTTCGGATCCCCGGATAACTTCCGAAGCGAGGAGTTAATCTTCGACATAGTCCCGTTCCGCAGCGGCTATCAGGCTCTGCTCGGACGGACCGCGTTTGCAAAGTTCAATGCGGTGCCGCATTACGCATACCTCAAGCTCAAGATGCCAGGCCCTCGAGGAGTCATCACAGTCAACGGAAACACTGAACGTTCCCTCCGAATGGAGGAACACACAGCGGCTCTCGCGGCAGAAGTACAGAGCAGCCTCTTAAGGCAATTTTCGAGTCCGGCCGTTAAGCGACCGGACACGACCAAACGCGCCCGGAGTAACCTACAACAAGACCACCTGGCACATTCCGAGCATGCGTAGCAATGCGGCCCCAACCCCAGCCCCTGCCAAATTGCAAGACTGGTCCTTCGCGTACATCATTACGCTCTGGAGATACCATGAGCATAGGAGGAGGGGCACGGCCACCACAGGCCCAGAATGCAGCTTACCCACACCAGAGGCTCCCACGTGTGTGGCTCTTTTTATTTTTCTTTTTTCTTACGCACAGGACTCCGTTCACCAGAGGCCCTGTCCGGCAGTAGACCTGCCGAACACACGATGCAACAGCCAGGGGAGAAGAAGGGCTACGGCGAGTATCCAGGTGGTTTCCATTATGAGCATTAAATCCATTTTCATAAACCATTCCGCAGCCTACCCCTGGAGGGGGACATGTTTAATAGTCTTACCCCTTGCTTACCACACTATTTGTATCGTTCTGCATTCATCGCGGAATTCCTTGAATAAACAATGCATCGCTTTTCGCTTATAATTGCATTTCTTTCTTATATATATGTTCATTTACGACATCTTGCATCCACACACTTTGGTACGGCCGACTACACCAGGGGCTTAAGTTCCCCGCATTATGGTGTGATAAGTCCGAACACTTTCACAAGTGCGGCACCCCGAAATTATAGCATTATATGCATCGGCTCCGAATCATGTCTTGGGTCAATAGTTGGGTTTGCCCGGCTCCCATGTTTTGGTACCTTACGTTCCGTTTTATCGGCTAAGGTAGCACGGGCAGAACCACTGTGATTGCGCCCCGGTTGAGCTGGGCGAGCGCCTCAGTGGAGAAAGCTAAAACTGACCGTCATGATAAGGCGAGAGCTGGTCGCTATTCGAGAGGTCTTTTCGAGTCCCTAAAGACTTATGCCGCTTAGAGCGAGGAAACGGCTTTGTCCGGCCCAGGCGTGGATAGCGCCCCGAACTCGGTCTTCCGAACACTAGGGGCTTCGCCGAAATTTAAAATTATAGAATCTATGGCTAAGTGAGAGTGTTCAAGCATTATAAGTCCGGTTGCCTCGTTCGTTGTGTTGAGCGCCTCCCTAGATGGACCCAACAATGGGAACAAGAGCGCTCAAGTTTATCCCGAACACCCCAGCACTCGTGGCATGGGGGCTGAAGCCAACGACTTGCCATCTCTCAGATTTGATAAACGGCCGCACAGAAGGTAATATTTTAAATTAATAAGCGTTGCTCAGCGCATATGAACAAAGTTTTCAGCGCACAGGATAACACATTGCGAGTCTACTCAAATATTACATCTTTGGAGCACTCACCCGCAATCATGCGGGCACCCTTCATGACACTCTTATAATACATTTCAGGCGTGCGATACTCCTTGCCCGCCGGCGGCGCGTCTGTCAGAAGCTTCTCAGCGTCCATCCTGCCCCAGTGCACTTTTGCACAGGCAAGGGCCCGACGGGCACCTTCAATGCAGGCGGAGTGCTTGACGACATCCACCCAGGGACACGCATCCACCAGCCGCCGCACCTGAAGGAAATATGCCCTAGAGGAAATAATAAAGTTATTATTTATTTCTTTATATCATGATAAATGTTTATTGTTCATGCTAGAATTGTATTAACCGGAAACATAAGACATGTGTGAATACATAGACAAACATAGTGTCACTAGTATGCCTCTACTTGACTAGCTCGTGAATCAAAGATGGTTAAGTTTCCTAGCCATAGACATGAGTTGTCATTTGATTAATGGGATCACATCGTTAGGAGAATGATGTGATTGACATGACCCATTCCGTTAGCCTAGCACTTGATCGTTTAGTATGTTGCTATTACTTTCTTCATGACTTATACATGTTCCTGTAACTATGAGATTATGCAACCCCCGTTTACCGGAGGAACACTTTGGGTGCTACCAAACGTCACAACATAACTGGGTGATTATAAAGGAGTACTAAAGGTGTCTCCAAAGGTACATGTTGGGTTGGCGTATTTCGAGATTAGGTTTTGTCACTCCGATTGTCGGAGAGGTATCTCTAGGCCCTCTCGGTAATGCACATCACTATAAGCCTTGCAAGCAATGTAGCTAATAAGTTAGTTACGGAATGATGCATTACGTAACGAGTAAAGAGACTTGCCGGTAATGAGATTGAACTAGGTATTGGATACCGACGATCGAATCTCGGGCAAGTAACATACCGATGACAAAGGGAACAACGTATGTTGTTATGCGGTTTGACCGATAAAGATCTTCGTAGAATATGTAGGAGCCAATCTCGGGCATCCAGGTTCCGCTATTGGTTATTGACCGAGAATAGTTCTAGGGCATGTCTACATAGTTCTCGAAACCGTAGGGTCTGCACGCTTAAGGTTTCGATGATAGTTATATTATGAGTTTATGAGTTTTGATGTACCGAAGGAGTTCGGAGTCCCGGATGAGATCGGGGACATGACGAGGAGTCTCGAAATGGTCGAGACGTAAGGATCGGTATATTGGATGACTATATTCGGACTTCGGAAAGGTTCCGAGTGATTCGGATATTTATCAGAGTACCGGAGAGTTACGGGAATTCGACGGGGAGAAGCATTTGTCCTTATTGGGCCATACGGGAAAGAAAGAGGGGCTGCCTAGGGCAGGCCGCGCGCCCCCCCAAGGCCTAGTCCGAATTGGACTAGGGGGAGGGGCCGCACCCCCTCCTTCCTTCCCTTCTCTCCTCCCTTTCCTTCTCTCCTACTCCTACTACATGGAAGGGCTCCTAGTTCTACTAGGAAAGGGGGAATCCTACTCCCGGTGGGAGTAGGACTCCCCTAGGGCGCGCCATAGAGAGGGCCGGCCCTCCCCCTCCTCCACTCCTTTATATACGGGGGCAGGGGGCACCCCATATACACACAAGTTGATCTTCGTGATCGCTCCTTAGCCGTGTGCGGTGCCCCCTCCACGATATTACACCTAGGTCATATTGTAGCGGTGCTTAGGCGAAGCCCTGCGACGGTTGAACATCGTTGTCACCACGCCGTCGTGCTGACGGAACTCCTCCCCGAAGCTCTGCTGGACTCGGAGCCCAGGGTGCATCATCGAGCTGTACGTGTGTCAAGAACTCGGAGGTGCCGGGGTAACGGTGCTTGGATCGGTTGGACCGAGAAGACGTACGACTACTTCCTCTACGTTGCGTCAACGCTTCCGCTTTGGTCTACGAGGGTACGTAGACAACACTCTCCCCTCTCGTTGCTATGCATCACCATGATCTTGCGTGTGCGTAGGAATTTTTTTTGAAATTACTACGTTCCCCAACAGCACCAGGCCGAAGTAGCTCCCAGGAATGGCCTCCTTGGGCCACAGCCGAACTATGAGGCCCTTCATGGCCTGTTCGGCTACCTTGTGGAGCTCGACCAGCTGCTTCAGCTGGTCGCTAAGGGGCACCAGATGTCCGGCCTCAGCATACTGAGACCAGAAGACCTTCTCCGTCGAGCTCCCCTCCTCGGCCCGGTAGAAAGCGGCAGCATCGGACACGCTGCGAGGCAGATCTGCAAACGCTCCTGGAGAGCTCCGAATTCGGGTATGTAACAGGTAATTCACATTCATATACTTGCTTTGCATGAAAAATGCCTTACCCGCCGCTATTTTCTTCACCGCCTCGATTTCCTGGAGGGCCTTGTGGGCTTCGGCCTTAGCGGCTTTGGCACTCTCAAGAGCCGATGCAAGCTCGGACTCTCGAGTCTTCGAGTCGCGCTCCAAACTCTCATGCTTTTCCACGAGAGCCTAGAGCTCTTGCTGCACCTCCGCCACCCGTGCCTCCTGCTTCTCTCGCTCGGCTCGTTCCGCGGTCGCATTGCGTTCGGCCGTGGACACAGCCTCCTTCAGGGTCGGCACCTCGTTCGTGGCCCCTAGAGTACCCACGTTATCCTTGTTATTTCTCTTGCAACCAAAATCTTTTTCTGTAAGGTACAAATTTAATACGGTGTTACTCACCTTCCTTGTCCTCGAGTTGCTTCTTGGCACGGCCGAGCTTACTCTCGGACCGCTCGAGGTTCTGCTTCAAAGCATCGACCTCCGTAGTCAGTGCGGCAGAGGTCAGCAGCGCAGCCTGCAATCCCATATTGACATATTTTTTAGACCTCCTGCGTATATATTTTTAGATCCTCAGTCCGGCTTTTCTTTACGAACACCGAACCGAGCATCAGGGGCTACTGTCTATGTGGTATTATATTACATATTTTAAATTTCTTACCTCAAAGCCTGTTAGAAGGCTGCTGTAGGCTTCGGTCAGCCCGCTCTTGGCGAGCTGAACCTTCTGAATCACCGCACTCATGATAGTGCGGTGTTCTTCCTCGATGGAAGCGCCATTGAGCGCCTCCAACAAGTAATCCGGCGCCTCCGGTTGGACGAAGGCCGCCGGTGTCACAGTCTTGCCCTTCTTACGAAGGGGCCGCCTGCCGGACTCCGGAACCACTGCAGGTTCCGGTGCGGAGTCCGGTGCAAAGTCCGGGAGGTTGCCCTGTGGCACCTCCGGAGCCTCCCCCTCCTGGCGGGTCCCCTCCTGGGATCCCACCTCGGCGTCATCAGCGCCACGAGGGGTGGAGGCGGTCGGAAGGGAATCCATATCTGACGTAGCCAAGGACCCGCTCGACGAAGCGGGAAGATCGTCCTTGGCCGGACTACAGGTTGTATGCGGCATTAGAAGGACACCACGAGGTAAAAAGAGAAATTATAAATCATCCAGGAATTCGGACACTTACGATCTTGCCAGGGGCTTGGCCCTTGAGGGCCACTCCTCATCGCCGTCATCGGCGTTGGCGGAGCAGTCCGGAGGAAGGGTCCGTCCTTTCTTGGACCCTTCGGCCGCCCTCGTTGGGGAGACCTTCCTCTTCTTCTCTCCCCCCGCTGGGGGAGAGGCCTCTTTCTCCTCCTCCTCGGGGGAGGAGTCTGCCTCGGAGTCACCGGACGATGTGTCCGATATCACCTGGCGCCGGGAACTCCTTCGGGTTCCCATGGCCTTCTTCTTGGCCTTCTTCTCCCGCACCACGTAAAGTGCCGGGACCAGCAGCCCCGTCAAACGGGTGTCCGCTGGGTCTTCTGGAAGGGGTGCCGGACAGTTAACCTGTCCGGACGTCTTCTGCCAGTCCTGTTAAAGGCATTGGGAGTTTAGATCCCACATAGAGTCAAACTATGAAAGAAATGAGTGTCCCATAAAGGATAACATGGCTTACCTCGCTAGCCGGGCGCTGCGTGCTAAATCCGCGATCTTCAGTTGCGGATGCGGGGGCTTCTCCGCCCTTGAACAGCACCCTCCAGGTAGCTTCGTACGTCGTGTCGAAGAGACCGCTCAAGGTCTGGTGCTGTGCCGAATCAAACTCCCACAAATTGAAGGCCCGTTGCTGGCAGGGGAGAATCCGGCGGACGAGGATGACCTGGATCACGTTGACAAGCTTAAGCTTCTTGTTCACCAGGGTCTGGAGACAGGACTGGAGTCCGGTCAGCTCCTCCGAACTACCCCATAGCAAGCCCTTCTCTTTCCAGGAGGTGAGCTGCATGGGGATACCAGATCTGAACTCGGGGGCCGCTGCCCATTTAGGGTCACGTGGCTCGGTGATGTAGAACCACCCCGATTGCCACCCTTTGATGGACTCCACGAAGGCACCCTCGAGCCAAGTGACGTTGGGCATTTTGCCCACCATGGCGCCTCCGCACTCCGCTTGGACGCCCTTCACCACCTTCGGCTTGACATTGAAGGTCTTTAGACACAAGCCGAAGTGGGGCTGGATGCAGAGGAAGGCCTCGCACACGACGATAAACGCCAAGATGTTGAGGATGAAGTTTGGCGCCAGATCGTGGAAGTTCAGGCCGTAGTAGTACATGAGCCCCCGGACGAAGGGGTGAAGTGGGAAGCCCAGTCCACGGAGGAAGTGGGGAAGAAATACGACCCTCTCATGGGGCCTGGGGGTGGGGATGAGCTGCCCCTTGTCGGGCAGCCGGTGCGCGATGTCGCCGGACAGGTATTCGGCGCCGCGCAGCTTCTCGATGTGCCCCTCCGTAATGGAGGAGGCCATCCACTTGCCTCCCGCTCCGGACATGACTGGAGAAGGTTGAGGTGAGATGTGCGGACTTGGGCGCTGGAGCTCGAGTGCGCGGAGATGGATAAGCAAAGGAGGAAGAAGGCGTAGGTAAAAAAAAAGGTGGATCCTTATCCCCTTATATATGGGAGGACGAAGACTATGCGTCCCCACCGGCCTGGTAAAACTCGCTTATCTCCCAAGCGCCACAATCAATGGCGCGGTTGGGTTACCCACGTCCGTATTGATGGGAATCCCGGAATAAGGGGAACACGATCTCTGCTTCGACAAGACGTGCCAAGGAAACCGCTTCGCTAAACGCGCTGAGGTGGTATAATAAAAATGATTCAAGTAAAAGGCTTGGTAGTGATGTGATGTCGTGCCACAAAGTACGTCAGCAGATTGAACTTGTGTAAATATTATTCTCTCTACGGTGGTATGTGGAATTTATTTTACAGAGCCGGACACTATCCTGGTGTTCACGATCTTCTATGAATTATTCGGAGGAGGAACCCGCCTTGCAATGTCATTGAAACCTGGTTCAGGGGCTACTGAGGGAGTCCTGGACTAGGGGGTGTCCGGATAGCCGAACTATCATCATCGGCTGGACTCCAAGACTATGAAGATACAAGATTGAAGACTTCGTCCCGTGTCCGGATAGGACTTTCCTTGGCGTGGAAGGCAAGCTTGGCAATACGGATATGTAGATCTCCTACCATTGTAACCGACTCTGTGTAACCCTAGCCCTCTCCGGTGTCTATATAAACCGGAGGGTTTTAGTCCGTAGGACGAACAACCATTACAACAATCATACCATAGGCTAGTTTCTAGGGTTTAGCTTCCTTGATCTCGTGGTAGATCCACTCTTGTACTACCCATATCATCAATATTAATCAAGAAGGAGTAGGGTTTTACCTCCATCGAGAGGGCCCGAACCTGGGTAAAAACATCGTGTCCCTTGTCTCCTGTTACCATCCGCCTAGACGCACAGTTCGGGACCCCCTACCCGAGATCCGCCGGTTTTGACACCGACAATGATCGACCGTGCAAATAATTTCATCGTGCTTTTTTATGCTTGAGAATTCATGCAGATAAGTCGGTTGTGCAGATAAGTCGACCATACAAAGAACACCGAAGGTAATAAAATTTACAACCAGGTCCATGGACGACCTAGCGACCACTACAAGCATTGAAGCGAGTCGAAGGCGCATCGTTCTCATCGCCCCTCACTGAAGCCGGACAAACCTTGTTGTAGTAGACAGTTAGAAAAGCGTCGTGCAAAGGCCCCATAGGGCCAGCGCACCAAGTAGCAACCATGGCCGATGAAAACAGTTGTAGATAAGAAGGATCAAACCTGTAAACTCGCAAACAAAGACGAACGAAGACCTGTTTCAAATAGATCCACCAAAGACTAGCACTGACTGAATCCCATGAGATCCGATGAAGACACACCTCCACACGCCCTCTGACCATGCTAGACGCACCATTGGAAGGGGATAGAATGTGGGAGACATTATTCTATTGCTGGATATCCCCGTCTCACACAACCCCAACCAAGACGTTAAATCTAACAAAAACGAGAACGGGTCCCTCATGCCGGCTGGGGACGAGGTCCTCCACACCTCCATGGCTCTAAGGCCATTGGTATCTTCCTAAAATGCAGATTGTATATTTACAAATCGTATGCACGTCCGTATATCGAAATGTACATCCAAAATATACAATTGAAATTAGCTGGTAAATTTTACCTTGGGATACCGTCTTAATATCAAGAATGACAACTTCTCTTATGGGGCTGAAAGAAGTAGTGTCAAAACTAAATGTGTCAGAATCTCAAACTATCCATTATCCATGGCTGCGCGATTGAATGAGGAACAACTAATCCAACTTCGGTTAGATTGGCCAGCAAAATATAACACTTCTTAGTGTATCAAATACACATTTGTACATGTCTCCAGGGCAACTTGACTGGGACTCACGACCAATCTTGGCTCGTCTTCTAGCTGTGAGCCTTTGAGTGATTATCAGTCATGGTCATTGGCCGGTCTTCAATGGTTTGGCTACATATGATTCTCTGTGAAGAAGAATAAAAGCAACCACGCTCACTCTATCACGCATTAATTTGTGGTTGTCAGAGGTG
>NC_057798.1:17016235-17078425 GCF_018294505.1 Triticum aestivum | reverse complement strand
TCAATTTGTGGTCATGTACTGCAAACAGACAGCCTATGTTTGTGGACGAGAGAAGAAAAGAGAAGATTCAAAGCAGCGTCTGTATGGACGAGAGAAGAGAAGATTCAAAGAAACCACAGCCACATGATCATGAGTTGATTTGTGGTCGTTGAGAGCGCGTACAAGGTTCTCACATCTTCTGTACATATATATCACACGAGATACCTCTCTCCTGTGCCCACATATATGGAAACTTGGAAAGTGAGAGAGGGAGACATGTACGATGCCTTAAAAAGGAGCAAGACAGAGACATATGTCCAAGAAAACCTCTCAGCGACGATGCTGCAACGAAATATTTGGTGCATAGTTCATTTTATAAGAATCGCTAAAGTTAGCTGACAAATTTCATTTTTAGGCTTAGAGCTGAACTGTTTGTTCATCTATGTTGGTTTCTCCCTCCCAACTTTTTATGTTGCTATAAATGCTTGAGGGTGGATTTAATGTTTTGTCTCACGCTAAAGAAATGGAATTAATGTTTGGTCGTTATAGCCAATAACCAACTAGACCAACAACCTTTTTTCTAAGTTTTGTAACCGATAGCTTATTTGTACGTACGCAAAAAACCCAAGAATCATCGACCCAATTTAAACAAAAAAAATCATGAAATGGGATGAGCAGGTGATAACCCATAGGACATTTTGTTCATCACCCTAGGAACAAGGTTGATGTCGGTGTTTGTCGTCAGATCTAACGGTCATGGTCTACCAGGTCAAGATGGTAATTATATGAACCATACTGTTACCGGCATTCTTATGTTCATATGCTACAACTATCAACTTGGCAATAATGTACTAGTTACCATGTGACTATGCTGAACTCACCAGGATGACAATTATTTAGCTACCCAATTGTAAATTCTACAGTTAGCAACATCATTATTATGTAGTTACACAGTTGCATATATCATCGTTACCTACATGCAGTGGCGGAGCTTGCCAAAAAAAGCTGGGCGGGCTGAATGGGCCAGGCTGCAAGGAATTACTACTAGCTGGCATTCTACAACCCATGGGCTAGCTATATTGTGAGAAAAAGCTGCAGAGCTGGGCGGGCCATGGCCCATTTGGCCTTGCCTAAGCTCCGCCAGTGCCTACATGGCAATTATGTAGTTACCCAGTTGTTTGGGCTATAATTAGGAACATCACACAAATATGTTACCAAGTTGCCCACATTACAGTTACCAACCCAACACAACTTACTACACTATAACTGTTGATTGGTGGCAATTAACTGTAGGGAGAAATACCTGAATAAAGGTAACCGAAATCATGTTACTGCCACCAGAAATACTTAAGGGCAGAGAATTGCCGGCAGGAGTTGACAAATGAGGACATATACACTGCAAACAATATTTTTTTTCATTGTAACTGCTGGCAAAGTTCAAGCATGGCCCACTGCTTGCCGGGACCGTCTGTGGCGCAGGAATGAAATAATTGGGTCCAAACGCGTTGGCATGAAAGAGGGCGCGAGAGTCGAAAACAACCAAAAATAGTTATATTCATGGCCCTAACCAGTTCTGCCCAAATTAGAGCCTCCTCTCCAAACCCCCACCCCGACCAATGCCATTGTCGAACCCCTCCACCCTCGACCGAATCCACCATGGCCGAACCCCTCCTCCAACATGTCTGGCCGTGGATCTTTTTGTGAGGTCTCATGATATTTATCTTCATGTGTATTGTGTGAAAGTATGTACAACAGGCTGAACTAGAGAGAGGGAATGCACCATCTTCCTTAGCTAGCCATATGGCGGAGAATAGCTTGATGAGAAAGAGTCTCGAAAAGCTATGAAGACCATGCATGATTCTTTGTCAATTAACGAAGACACCTACCAACATTGCTGGTTTTCTAGACCTTTTGCCAACACATGCGTGACTTTGGCCTGGATATCGCATTGTGTTTACTAAGATGGGGTCGAATGGTTCTTGGGGCCTTTCATAAGCGAGAAACTGTAGAACATTTTTTCATAACAGTATAACTATTAATTTGCAAAAAAAAACTGTAACTATTGGTGGGTGTCTAATTTCTTTGAATGCATAGTAGGAGTAGATACTATTTCATCTTGGTGGGTGGTGTACAGAGCTAATTTATTTGTAGGTATTGATTTTGTTTCGTAATAGAGCAATATAAATGAGGATGCGCTCAAGAATTTCAGTAGTTCAAGAGACTATGTATTCGATTGATGTACGCAATTTATTGTGGGGCAATATTTACCCTTTTTTAGTTTCTTTAACACAGTACAGACGCAGACGCTCATACCTATGCACATACACTCATCCCTATGAATGCACGCACACCCTATCCCTTTGAGCACCCTCGAGAGATTGAGTCGGCACATATCTTGAGATTGATGAAGTCGCCACATATGCCTTCGTAGTCGATGGGGACATATCTTCCACTGAACGCACATTGTTGGAAGGCATGAAATAAACTCAGGAAAATCCGAGCACCTCTAGGACATGAACTCTGGTGGGTTATGGATAGCACTATTCTCCTAATCATCCAACCACATATTGGTTCACCCATTTTTAGTTGTATATGGCAATATTTTAGCTAACCATTTTACCATAATGACAGCATGACCTTTTGTTTCTTCTGTGTGGGCATGAGTTAACATCAAGTACGCCAGTTGCTTACGCTTGCATCAAGTCTCTGGCTTACATATGCGCTTGCGTCTATGGCTACCGAGAACATCGAGACAAACAGCGACGATTGTACGACCTCCTGTGCATATAGTAGGATCGACAAGATGAGGTCCTCCTATCTTGCGTGCATGCGAATTGTAAAGGGAAAATTCTGGTTGTACCCCATACCATTGTACACTCTATCCTCACCGTTCATTTTGCATCAAAATTCGTGCAAGCAAGTTTCTTCTTTTTATTTCTCCCAAATAAAAGAACATTTGAACTCAAAATTTTGCAGATCAACATCACACATGTACTACTATGTGCAAAAAAGTTTTTCGACTTTTTGCATAACATAATTGGTAAAATACGACTCATTCAAAATTTGAAATTTGAAAAATTTATATTTCATCAAAAAGTCAAAAACATTTTATACAATGAGAATACCTTGTGTATAGTTGACCTGTAAACTTTCATGGTCAAATGATCTCTTGTTTAGAAGAAACAAAATAGATAACTTTTTATATAAGAATAGCATGAATCTTGATACAAACTGGACGGACAAGATAGAGGGTGCACTACTATTGGGATACAACAAATCAACACTTGGTTGTAAATTGATGACAACTTTAGTTTTTGTAATCAAGTCGATCGACGAGAGCTGTGGGGATCGGTGTTTCCTATTTGACGGCCTTTCCGTCAAGTAGTCGCTAAAAAACAGAGGCTAGCCACAAGTGAGCGTTAGATGGACGGGCCCATTTACGGCTAGTTAGTTGCTGAGGGAACCCCTATTTTTTGAACTTTTTGGGAGGTTCCTGAAGGGTTTTGGAAACCTTCTAGATGGTTCATCAACTGTTTTTTTTTCTATCTTGTTAATTGGGTTCTTTTCTTTTTTGTTTCAGTTTTTTGCTTTCATTATTTTGTTTCAAAAATTCTCAATTTTCCAAAAATGTTCATAAAACTGAAAATATCCGTGTTTTCAAATAATATTGGCAAATTTAAAATATGATCACGATTAAAAAATGCACATTTCCAAATTTTGTTCATAAAATTTTATTTATTTATGCGTTTTCAAAAAACATTTGCAATTTTCAAGGACTGTTCAATAATTTTAGAAAACAATTCAAAATATTCAAATTCTGTATGTGATTTAGAAAATGTTTGGCAAATTTAGAAAGTGTTAGAAGTTTTTGAATTATTTGGAATATAAAAATAAATCATCTTTTTTCAAAATAAAATTTTAGTTTTAAATTATTTTGGAATTGGAAAAATTGTTCATGTTTTCAAAGCTAGTTGTCAATTGTTTTCCTAAAAAATCACTACAGTAAATAAGGTCAATTCTCTATAGTGCCTCGCTCCTGTTTGCTACAGTAGTAAGTTGAATATGTGACAGTGTCCGTCCGGTTTTACTACGGTGCCTTGTTTCCCGCTAGCTTCACTGTGTGCATGAGTTGGCCGACCGTCTGTGTGTTTCCCCGCCAATCACTCGCAAAGAGGGGCAGATAGGACGTCTCGAGGGGACCGACCATCCTATTTCGGCTCATGGGTCTTTAGCACGTTGGCCCAATCCTCTCCCTCATTATTCTTCCATTTTTTGGACGATGGAAGGTAATGCTCGGCTTTGTTTGCCCATACCTTTGGTCTTTTTGGACGATGGACTTCCTTTTTTTAGGGGAGGGCTTCCTATTTGATACACATTGTGTGAACATGTCGAGCAAAGCCAACTACTGGACCACCCCAAGTAGGCTAACTGGTAGTTATTCATTCATTGACTTTCTCATTTCTTTGGTTGGATATATAATGAAATTTTCCTTTCTCTCATTTCTATTTCTTTCTCCATTTTTCCTTTTTTGTTTTTACTTGTTTTTTGGTTTTATTTTTTTTACCTTTTTTATAATTCAAGAATATTCTGTAAAATTCACAAATAATTTTTATTTAGCGAACGGATATAAATCCTTTAAAATTTCATAAATGCATGAATATATAAAATACATGTACATCTTTCAATTATTTTTATATAAATATTCGGGACAATTTTCAAATACATGTACATCTTTCAATTTGTGAGTATTTATTAAATTCATACACTTTTTAAAATTTTGTCATAATTTTTTGAGTAAACAAGCATATTTAAAATACCAAAATATTTTCTAAGTTTCTGGTTTTTGAAAAAATATTAGTCAGCATTTTTTGAATTCGTATTCATTTTTTAAACTCAAGAACATTTTTTAATGTAAGAATTTTTAATTCATGATTTTTTTTTGCATATTTTGGGAATAAATCTAACATAGAAAATATGATAAAACCATTTGAAAACAGGAAGAAAAAAACAAGACACAACCATTGAAAAACCGAATGAAGTGAGGAGAACAATACAGGTGCTTGAACTGGGCCAGCCCACAGAATTCATGCACGTGTGGTTGGTCATCAAATTGAATCATAGAGTGTCATAAGCGGGGTGTTTGAAGTGACCTTGGGCCTTGTAGCCTCAACAACAGTCCATATACAAAAGAGAAAACTGTGAAAATTAACATAAAAGGGGAATAAAGAAGAGTCCAAGGACGATGGGCCTTCTTGCCGTCCATCATTTCACTCCTCCTTGTCAATGTCCTCCTGGTGCCCCCACATCTCGTTCCTCGGCCTTCACTTCATGTACTTTAGTTCAATTTTTTTCTCCTACTTTTGGTGAGTTACTTTGCATTCATTCAACTTATGCATCGCTTTTTTCATCCAAAGCCTTTTTCAGAACTTCTCAAGCTTTGTTGATCAACATTAACAAACATAGGGATCCATAGGAGCCATGCAGTTGTCCAATCCATAAGTGGTAACCATGATCAAGAGAAAGGGAATACTTAGCAATATTATGAGCTTCGGCGTTGGACTCCCGCACTTTAAAAAGGACTAAGTTGTAACGGGTGAATGTTCTTTCCCATAGTAGACTTTAGATCAACCGTACCAACACCATGAACAAAAGCATATGACATGTTTCCCATCAGCACGGCTGCAGTCCTTGTGACCTGATAAGAAGAAAACTTGGAGATACCAAAACACACATGTATATTGGCACTCATGTCAATCTACTAAGCAGAAGAATGACATATTGAAAGAATCAATAGGAAATTTACCATAATGGTCATGGAGGGATCAAAAATCTTGTCGCCAACAACACTCAAAACAACACATGCAAAGAAGGTGTCTGTAGCCTGGAAAACTTGATCTGTTTGCGAGTAAGTGGTCCCTCTGGTATGCCCTTGGAAGCATGTTCATGGTGGTTAACCAAAGAACTACCCTGACATGCCATCTCTTGTAATTCACACCCTTGGACGTGGGAGCTTTGAGGGTTGCGGCAAAAGCAGTTGGAGAAAACTTCCTAACCAAATCAGGTTTTTGGATTGTTGAATATATGAGCTATTTCCCATTAAGTTTAATGCAAAAAAATAGACCAAACATGACAATCATAATAGAAATGATAATTGGTCCCAATAACAAAGTACTGAATCATGCAATTGGGTAAATAAGCGACAAGCATCGTATCAATGTCTATTCCTAGTATAGTCTAAAGTCCAAACACAGTCCCTAGTTGGAGGGAGAAGAACACATAGAGTGTGGTGAAAGAAGAAGAATTTGTGTCAGTAGCCATGTCGCCGAAGAGATTGTCGGTGTCGGGGAAGTGGTCGTGCACATCCATGATGGAGAAGAATCTAGAAGTCACACAAGAACGATCCCAAAAAACTTCAACGCCCCTCTCTCATACATGATCACAAGAGTCAGTGTTTCGGAGGCATGTTGTCACATCGCGGCACATACAGAGAAGCCAAATGGGAAAGCACTATAAGTGGCACAAAGCTCTGAAACTGAAGTGGCAGTGTTGGTGGAAGAGAAGCAACCTCTAATAGACTCTAGAAAACTACACTTATAGAGACAAAGAGGAGATGGAGTGAAACAGCCACAACCATTTAGGCTCCTTTTTCACTAGTGCGAAAATGTTTCGGCATCTTTATTTCGTGATAAAAAGATCAAAAACACGTACACATGTCTTTTGTGCTAGTTTGGCATTGCTCAGCTTGATCACGAAACACGACGTGTGTGCGATGCGAGCGGCAGCGGAGGAGTAGCGTGCATATGTGCTCTTCTCAACATCTTAATGGTGTGTAAAGTCAACCTATAATATATGTGGGTCAAACACACCATCAATCACAACTGGGGTGGCACTAAACTTTTCACACTCCATTGTCATGCATGAATTTGTCTTTGGATCTGTGAGATACCACAGGAATTATTGGAAACAATAAATGCGATAAAATCCTAATAATTTCAATGACTTGTGCAAAGTTGTTGGTTCACATATATACAACCCTTACTCTCACTGTATGACATATCGTAAAAATCCTATGTGACAAAATCTACCAACATCTATTTTAAAGTATTTCCAACACCGACCCTCCAACCGCCCGTATCCATCCAGACGCAACTGTGTGAACCACGCAAGCCATCCAACGCCGACCCACATCGGTCCACGCAGAAGTCCGGACCATAATTTTTCCCGCAAAGTAGAAACAAACTAGGGGACTTTGCCTGAGTCTGGACATGAGCCACATAGGACTCTGACACCTCCGACCCACCAAAAACATAGGCGGAGGCCGCGCTTTTGTAGTTGGTCGCACTATTTTCGCCGCAAAATCACCCACTCTCTTCTTCCATCCCGCCGCTCTGCACCAAATTCCTGCCCTTTTCCCCATTCTCTTCATTTCTCCCACCGCTGATCCATGGGCCCAAAGGAGACTCTGATAGAGATGGAGGTGGTGGAGGATCATCACGCTCGCCCGGTAGATAAGTCGGCGACATAGCGTAATCGCCGCGTCAAAGCTAAGGCCACAAAGGAGGGAAAGCTCAAGAAGCAGATGGCCGGTGGCGGGTGTGCTAGTGGCGGACAAGGCGGTGGGCGTGCAGGTCACGGACATGGTAGAGGTCGGGGCTGACCATGCGGACGCCGCAATGGCCGGAGCATTAAAAGGCTCAATACTACTACGCAGCCAAGTAGATGGGCAGGCAGTCCCCGGCATCCGATGTGCCATTCATCATCGATGTCAACGCGGCGCCGCCGCTTTTATCCAAGGTGATCTAGCACGCGCTATGGACACTTATTTGAATTTCAAATTGCCCTTTACTGGCGGATAGATAGTGGATAGCTCTTTGGGTGGCTGGCTCCTGCATCGTTCGCGGACTAATCCTCCCTGTCCGCTGACGGATTCGTGTGCGGTTTGCGGGTCATCGTTGGACATGCCCTTACAGTTATTCGAGATGTCCTATTGCAAAATTTGCTTGTCCGCCGTGTAATATGCACGTGTAACTAATCAATGATTAGTCGTAGTATGCCGCTCGCTCGCGGTTTGAGCGTTGGTAACTCGTCAACATCTTCGCACGCTCATGGAAAAACTGAAACTAGCTATAAACCAGACACTCGTGCAGCATGTGCTAGCTGGTGCTAATGCGTGTGTGGAAAAGAGAATGGCTCCAAGACAGTGAATGTACGGGTCGATGGACACCCACAAGAAACCCGGCCCCAGTGCAAGATTACAAATCAAGACTGAGGCTGACCTCCACCGTCGAATCAATTCAGTACTGTTGTTACATAAGTGGCGGAGCGTGCAGCAATTTATTGAGGTGCCAATGGAAACACTTAGAAACGTTAAAGAGGCCGAAAGATTTACTAGAGGCGAGGGGACCGGGATGGTCACCAAGACCCTCCGCCACTGGTTACTAGGACAAATTGACAGTGAAAGAAGACATAATATCTGATCTCCAAGGAATGCAGGCCACGCATGACGCAAGTGTAATTCAGGGATGAATAAACAGACCAATAATCGCTTAGGCAACCGTTTTGCAGTAAATCCAGAAATTATACCTGAGAAAAGGTCTGGATAAAGGACACCATATGAACTACCTCAGCATGCAGAGGCTTTTTCTGATATCGGATGGAAAAATTTACAAAGATGATCAAACTGAAGTATATCTCTAATTATCAAATTAATTATATGAACGCGAGTACGTCCACGATGCATGGAACCGCGTGGAGGAACTGCAGCCAAGCTAGCTAGCTCCCCGGATGTCCTACAAATACCCAGAGCTAACCAAGTTAGATGCACCAAGCAAGAGTGCCTTCGAACACAAGTCTTAAAACACCCCTTTGTCACCCCCAACCTATCTATTCCACAGCTTTCCATCTATTCTAGTCCATATAGGCATATAGCATCCTGACCAGCTCATGCAGTATGACTCTTGGTACGCTGGTTATCATGGGCATGGCTACCTTGCTGGTGTATTGTCTCAGAAAAAGCAAAAGAGTGGTATTGTCCCAGCGGCAACCAGCACGACGAGATCTGCTGCCACCGGGGCCTGCTACACTGCCCATCATTGGGAACATGCACCAGATGGTTTGGAACAAACCGGCAGTGTTCCGGTGGATCCATCGCCTTCTCAAGGAGATGAACACAGACATCTTGTGCCTCCATCTCGGAGCTACTCATGTCATTGTTGTGACATGCCCGGAGATAGCCTGTGAGGTACTACGGAAGAAGGATGAAGTTTTCGCCTCCCGTCCCACCACCTTCGCCTCGGGTACATTCAGCTTCGGGTACAGGGGCTCCGTCTTGTCACCGCAAGGAGAGCAGTGGAAGAAGATGAAGCGCGTCCTCACCTTGGAGATCCTCACCTCGTCCATGGAGCAGAAGCTCCACCACCTATGGAAGGAGGAGTATGACCACCTTGTAAGGTACATTAACAACACCGTTTGTTGTGGCAAGATGCCACATGGAAAAAACATTGTTAACGTGCGCCATGTGGCACAACATTTCTGTTGAACCTGATAAGAAGGCTTGTGTTCGGTAAGAGATACTTTAGCTACCTACAATCTTCGTCGACTAATGGACCTGGATATGAGGAGGAGGCACATGTTGCCGCTCTTTTCACGGCCCTCAACCATGTGTACAGCTTCTGTGTGTCTGACTACATCCCAGCCCTGGTAGGCCTCGACTTGGATGGCCATGAGGAGGTTTCCATGGATGTCATGAGAACAATTAACCAGTTGCATGACCCTATCATACGGGAACGGATCCATGAAAGGTCATCCACTCTTGAGAAAGGTGGTGAAGATAAAGGGGCGAGAGACTTTCTGGATGTCCTAGTTCATCGTAAAGATGCAGAGGGACAACCGTTGCTATCCCTACAAGAAATAAGAGCCCAAACAGCGGTTAGTAGGATCTACCTGAACAGAAAGTTCATTCACTATTTTTAAGCATACTACGTCTGTAAAGAAATTTAAGAGTCTAGACGCTCTTATATTTCTTTGCGGAAGGAGTATATTATACACGCTTTGATCTTTTTTTCTTGTATTGTATATATTGCTTTATTTATTCCAAAATCGACCGATGTAGGAAATGGTGCTTGCAGCAGTCGACAACCCATCAACGGTTGAGTGGGCGCTCGCCGAGATGATGAACAGGCCGGAGATCATGCAAAAAGTGACAGATGAACTCGACGCTATTGTTGGTAAAGATAGACTAGTCCAGGAGGAGTCTGACATTCCTCGGCTAAATTATCTCAAATCGTGTATCCGGGAGGCCTTCCGCATACACCCATACCATGCTCTTAATTTACCCCATGTTGCAACGGTGGACACCACTATCGCCGGCTACACCATCCCAAAGGATAGCCACATCCTTTTAAGCCGGCTTGGACTTGGCCGAAACCCCAAGATCTGGAGCGAACCACTTGAGTTTCGTCCTGAGAGGCATTTGAATACCGTGAATGTTCTTCTCACTAAGCCAGGCCTACGTTTCATTTCTTTTAGCAGTGGGAGAAGGGGTTGTCCTGGGATTTCACTTGGTACCTCGATCACAATGATATTATTTGCAAGGATGCTGCAGGCCTTCACTTGGACAAAACCTGTAGGCGTTAAAAATATCAGTCTGCAGGAAGGCAATGCAAGCATTGCCCTACTTGAACCCCTTGTTTTGCAAGCTCAACCACGGTTGGCCGCTTATCTATATATATGATACAATGAAGTAGATTTAATCATTTTTCTCAATTATATATTGGTAATATTATCTGGAACTTCGTGTGCAAGATGTCATGCGGGCGGCATTTAGTCATTGGAAATATACTAGATACTACATTTGTGCGGAAATAAAGAAACAATCGATGATTCATGCTATAATTAATGTAACTTGGATTTGCGAGGGCGTCATGTTTAGTATATTGTAACACCCCAAAAATTTAACCATGTTTTGTTTATTAAAATTTTGCCAGGAAATTAAATTTTCATTATTCTGGATTTATTTTTGATCTCAGAACCTCTCTTTTCTTCTAAGTTGTGGAGTTTACACCCCAAGTAAAAACTTTCCAATTATTATTGGACTTGTTTACCCTCTCAAATAAAACAATTCTTTTATCAGTGGGATTATTTATATAATTATTTTTCCCCGAGCTTTATTTCTCTAAGATAGTTTTTCATAAAGTTTTAAGGTCCCATTTGCACTGCAACCCTTTGATAAACTCATTTAAAAATCCCACCAAAATTTGGGGGTGACATATGATGTCCCTAAATCACTTTTATGCAAAAAATATCCTTTAGTCTTTTAGAGATTTTGAGCTTTACCCACTAGTAGAAAAAGGGTCAAACGTGCAGCACATTAGTGCCGGTTTGTATTAGAGCCGGCACAATTGTATACATTAGTGCCGGTTCCAACGGCTAGCCGGGCCGCTCTCATTAGTACCGGTTCGTGGCTAATCTTTAGCACCGCTTCGTGCCACGAACCGGTACTAATGAGGGTGGTGGCAGGATGTTGTCAGTCTGGGCCCCCTCCAGCACCTTTAGTACCGGTTCGTGCCACGAATCGGTACTATAGGTCCTCCTGCATATAAACCCTTCGTCTAGCTCGCTCTGTTCTTCCCCCTTTCCCCTCTCCTCTCCTCTCTGTTCTTCCTCTCCTCCCCTCGAGCTCATCACACATTTTGCCCAAAATTTGTCAAGATGTGAAGGCCCCCATCCATTCAAGTGATCACAAAGGTTAGCAACTTTGTCCTTTCATCTCTCATTGCTAGATTAGCTCTTCCCATGCTTTGTATAGTTACTAATTTGTGAGTTTAGTAATTTGGGAGGAAATATATATATGTGCTAGTATTTGATTTATATGCAATTTGAGGTCAAAAATAATACTTAGTTTGCATATGTAGGTGTGGTTTACTTAGTGCCTTCTAAATCTCCGTCGTAACCACCGTCGATCGCCCGCACCGTCCCGTCACCAGCACCACCTTGTGGTGAGCCGCTTGTTCATGAAATTTTATATAAAAAATTGATGTTTGTGTGATTTGGATATATAGTTAATCATGTAATAATTATCTTACCCGTACGTTGTTTGTTATACATAGTGCCATGGTTTTGATATCCGTCCCCGTCGGCCCTCGTCCTTGTTATGATTCGAATGTGGTATATTCTCTTTTAAAACTATTTGTTGCATTTCGTGTTTATGACAAATTATGCCCATCAAGTTGACATAGATATTTTTATCTAGGATGTATGTGAACCGGAAATTCCAACCGACCCTATTGTCGAGAGGTTAAATTTAGTTGAAAGAGAAAATGAGTACTTGAAAGAAAAATTGAAAAGAATTGAGGGGGAGAAGATGGAATTGGAGTTGCATGTTGCCGATGTCGTCGATGATCACAAGATCAAGATGGAGAAAATGCGCTTGAAGAATAGAAAGATTAGAAAATATGCCATTGATAGTGAGGCTTGGTATCATTATGCTGTTGGATCAATTGTTACCTTAGTTTCGATCTTGATCGCATTTGTTGTTGCATTTAAATGCTTTAGCTAGAGAGTTATTTGTTTGTTGCATTTAAGTGTTGTATGAACTTTATGTATGAACTTGTATTAATTTGGTCTATTCGGTGTTGTGTAATGAAGATGAGCCGGCAATGGATGTACGATGACCGATGCTCTCCCCAGTTTGTTGAGGTCGTGCATACTTTTCTGCTTGCGGATGAGGCAAACAAGCGGGCGGATGGTTTTATGCCTTGTCCATGTGCTGGCTGTAAGAATGGTCGCAATTACTCTACGTCAAGAACCATTCACGTCCACCTGTTTTAGTCCGGTTTCATGCCCCACTATAATGTTTGGACCAAACACGGAGAAAGAGGGGTTATGATGGAAGACAATGAAGAAGAAGAGGACGACGACAGCTATCCTGGCCATGGGTTCCCTGAATACGATGATACAACAATGGGGGAAGAAGCTGCGCCAGTAATGCGGGAAGAAGCTGAGCCGGCAATGCGGGAAGAAGCTGAAGAAGAGGCATCAGATGAGCCCGTTGATGATCTAGGTCGGGCCATTTCCGATGCAAAGATAAACTGCGCAAGTGATTTGGAGAAGAAGAAGTTGCAGCGCATGTTAGAGGATCACAAAAAATTGTTGTACCCGAATTGCGTAGGTGACAAGAAAAAGCTGGGCACCACACTAGAATTGCTGCAATGGAAGGCAGAGAATGGTGTATCTGACAAGGGATTTGGAAAGTTGCTAGTAATGATAAAGGATATGCTTCCAAAGGACAACGAATTGCCCGAGAGTACGTACGAAGCAAAGAATGCTGTCTGCCCTCTAGGGTTAGAGGTGCAGAAGATACATGCATGCCCTAATGATTGCATCCTCTACCGTGGTGAGTACGAGGATTTGAACGCTTGCCCGGTATGTGGTGCATTGCGCTATAAGATCAGCTGCGATGAGCCTGGTGATGTCGAGGGCGAGCGCCCCAGGAAGAAGATTCCTGCCAAGGTGATGTGGTATTCTCCTATAATACCACGGTTAAAACGTTTGTTCCAAAACAAAGAGCATGCCAAGGCGATGCGATGGCACAGAGAAGACCGTAAGAAAGACGGAAAGTTGAGAGTACCCGCTGACGGGTCGCAGTGGAGAAAAATCGAAAGAAAGTACGGGAAGGAGTTTGCAGATGACGCAAGGAGCATATGGTTTGGTCTAAGCGCAGATGGCATTAATCCTTTTGGGGAGCAGAGCAGCAACCATAGCACCGGGCTTGTGACTCTATGTTTGTATAACCTTCCTCCTTGGTTGTGCATGAAGCGGAAGTTCATTATGATGCCAGTGCTCATCCAAGGCCCTAAGCAACCCGGCAACGACATTGATGTGTACCTAAGGCCATTAGTTGAAGAAATCTTACAACTGTGGAATGGAACAGGTGTACGTGCGTGGGATGAGCACATGGGGGAAGAATTTGACCTAAAGGCGTTACTGTTTGTGACCATCAATGATTGGCCTGCTCTCAGTAACCTTTCAGGACAGACAAACAAGGGATACCGCGGATGCACGCACTGTTTGGATGATACCGACAATATATATTTGAATAGTTGTAATAAGAATGTGTACCTGGGACATCGTCGATTTCTTCCGAGCAGGCATCCCGTAAGAAAGAAAGGCAAGCATTTCAAAGGTGAGGTGGATCACCGGACGAAGCCTCGCCACCGTACTGGTGCTGATGTACATGATATGGTCAAGGATTTGAAGGTGATATTTGGAAAGGGTCCTGGCGGACAACCTGTTCCGAAGGACGCGGACGGACGCGCACCCATGTGGAAGAAGAAATCTATATTTTGGGACCTGCCATATTGGAAAGACCTAGAGGTTCGCTCCGCAATCGACGTGATGCACGTGACGAAGAATCTTTGCGTGACCCTGCTTGGCTTCTTGGGCGTGTATGGGAAGACAAAAGATACACCTGAGGCACGGGAGGACAAGCAACATATGCACGGAGAAGACGGCATACATCAGGGTCATGCAAGCTACGCTCTTACCAAAGAAGAGAAGGAAATCTTCTTTGAATGCCTGCTCAGTATTAAGGTACCGTCTGGCTTCTTGTCGAATATAAAGGGAATAATAAACATGGCAGAGAAAAAGTTCCAGAACCTAAAGTCTCATGACTGCCACGTGATTATGACGCAACTGCTTCCGGTTGCATTGAGGGGGCTTCTACCGGAAAACGTTCGATTAGCCATTGTAAAGCTACGTGCATTTCTCAATGCAATCTCTCAGAAGGTAATCGATCCAGAAATCATACCAAGGTTACAGAATGATTTGGTGCAATGTCTTGTCAGTTTCGAGTTGGTGTTCCCACCATCCTTCTTCAACATCATGACGCACGTCCTAGTTCACCTATGCGAAGAGATTAACATTTTGGGTCCTATATTTCTACACAATATGTTCCCCTTTGAGAGGTTCATGGGAGTCTTAAAGAAATATGTTCATAATCGTGCTAGGCCAGAAGGAAGCATCTCCAAGGGCCGTCAAAATGAGGAGGTCATTGAGTTTTGTAGTGACTTTATTCCTGACCTTAAGCCGATTGGTGTTCCTGAATCGCGGCATAAGGGCAGACTGGATGGAAAAGGCACGCTAGGAGGGGAACAAATAATATGTATGGACGGACATTCTCTCACTGAAGCACACTACACAGTTCTACAGAATTCCACCTTGGTGGCTCTATATATGGATGAACACAAGAATTTGCTACGCTCCAAACACCCGGAGCGGTCTGATGACTGGATTACACGTGAACAAACCAGGAGTTTCGCCAACTGGTTGCAGACACGTACCATGCATGACACCTCTATTGAAGATGACCTGTACTTGCTGTCCCAGTTACCATCTTCAAATATAATGACTTTCAAAGGGTACGAGATAAATGGTAATACATTTTACACGATCGCCCAAGATAAGAAGAGCACCAACCAAAATAGTGGTGTCCGCTTTGATGCAGAAACCAAGACGGGAAAGGAAACATATTATGGTTATATACATGACATATGGGAACTTGACTATCGACGTGGTTTATAGGTCCCTTTGTTTCGGTGCAAATGGGTCAATATGACACGAGGCGGGGTAACGGAAGACCCGCAGTACGGAATGACAACAGTGGATCTCAACAATCTTGCGTATGCAGACGAACCATTCGTCCTAGCCAATAATGTGGCACAGTTTTTCTATGTGAAGGACATGTCTACCAAGCCAAGAAAAAGAAAAGATAAGGAAGAGAATGCATCGTACGATGAGCCAAAGCGGCACATAGTTCTTTCTGGGAAGAGAAACATCATGGGAGTGGATGACAAGACAGACAAGTCAGAAGATTATGAAAATTTTGATGAAATTGCTCCATTCACAGTGAATATTGACCCGAGCATCCCATTAAATGATGCAGATTTTCCATGGTTACGGCGCAAAGGGACACACGCGAAGAAAAAGTTTCACACCCAAAGATCTGGGATGTGATCGGCTTCACTATCTTCAGTTTCTTCTGTGTTTCACACCCAGGAGGGAATCTCTGTAATAGTTAGGGTAGTTATGTGTTTTGGCATTTGACACGCGAAGAAATTTTATGTGCAAACAAATTCTTTTCATGCACTTAGTGATTTTTTTTCCAGCTAAATGACCCTGAAATTGAAAGGCATTTCAAATGAACTCAGAAAAGGTTGAAAGTTGGCATGGTATCATAATTTCATACAAATAACATGTGCAAGAAAGTAGAGAGGGTTACGGCAAAAACTGGATGCACTTCGTGTACAAAATGGACAATCTCTTTCGAAGTATCAGGGTTTCCGACGAAAACTGAACTGTTACAAAGGCATTTCATTTTTTAAATAACCTAAGCATTACTAAATTGAATATAATGATAAAACACACTAATATTAAACATAAAAAAAGAATCACTGAAAAAACTTTTTTCAAAGTTAAGTTATTCACAAACTAGTGATTCACACAAATTTCAAATAATTCAAAATTTAAACTATTCAAATTTGAAATCTACCGGCACTAACAGAAAGTTTGTAAGTTTTTGTACCTAAAGCAAAAATATTCACAAAGAAACTCTAAACACAGCAAAAAACAACTCAAAAATAAATAAAACAAAAATAAATAAAGCGAAAAAAAATTAAGAAAAAAAAGCCCGCCTACTGGGCCAAAGCGGCCTGCATACGACTAGCAACACAACCTTTCGTTGGGCCAGGATGCAGGCCCACAAAGGCCCAGTAGGCCCACAAGGCGAGGAGGACAGGTAGGCCCAGTAGGCCTGATTAGGAGAGGAGCTCGAGAGAGCTACCGCACTGGGGCTTATAAACCAGTGCGGTAGCCCCTCAACTAGCGAGGTGGGACTAAACTTCCGCACCGCACCTGCGCCAGCGCACCCCCTTTAGTACCGGGTCGTGGCACAAACCGGTACTAAAGGGGGGGCCTTTAGTACCGGTTTGTGCCACCACCCGGTACTAAAGGGGGTCGCTTCCCGCCGCTTGGCCTGGCCAAAACAGACCTTTAGTACCGGTTGGTGGCTCCAACCGGTACTAAAGGTGCCTTCTATATATACAACTGCTACGAAAATTTCAGTTTCCCTCTGTTTTCGCCTCTGTTCCGTCGTCTTCATCGCCGTCGCCGCCGCCCTCAATCGTCTCCGACGTCGCCGCTCGTCTCCGTCGCCGCCCTCGTCTCCATCGCCGCCCCGGGCCCGTCCCCGTCGCGCCGTCCCCACCGTCGCCGCCCCGGCCGTCGCCTCGCCGTCGCCTCGCCGTCGCCTCGCCGTCGCCTCGTCGTCGCCTCTCCTCGCCGTCGCCTCGCCGTCGCTGTCGCCCGCTGTGAGTCCTCCAGCCCCGAGCCCGTACACACACACAAGCATTAGATAATTAGTCTTTAATTAGTTTAGATAATTAGTCGTTAATTAGTTTAGATTATTTAGATTATTATTTTGTAAGTTTAATTAGTTTAGATAATTAGTGTTTAATTAGTTTAGATTATTTAGATTATTATTTTTTCACTATTATATATGTATGAATGCATGTTAGATGGATATAATTAGTGCTTAATGAGTTAGAAATTAGTGTTATATAGAAATGTTAGAAATTAGTGTTATATAGAAATGTTAGAAATGTTAGAAATTTTAGTGTTATTTAGATTATTTAGATTAGCATAATTAGTGTTATATAGAAATGTTAGAAATTTTAGTTATCAAAATCCAATCATTAAAAAAATGTTACTTTTTGCGGGCATATAGCTAGTATTTGTTCTCGACGATGCCCGGCCCGCATCCTCGCCGTCGACCCGTCCGCGACGACGTCCAGCCGACCCATGTCCGGGACTGGGCTCTGCCGGGCTGGCACTGGGAGGTGCTGCTTGGAGGGGCGCGCCGCTTGATGAGGATCTCGGCCGCGGGTCCCATCATCGACCCTGATCTCGTTTGGTGGCGTTCGGGTGGGCCAGTTTCGGTGCGGAGGGACCCAACCCCGCCGGAGGTGGTACGTCGCCGTGTCAGGGAGGAGGACGAGCACGTCCATCGCTACATGGTTGCGTTAGAGGGCGGCATGTTCTCCAATACGTGGCAGTATCTTCGGGGATCTCACTTCAGCTATGATCCTGTGAGGGTTCCTTCTCTTTGGGTGTTCACCGCCCGCACCGGAGGAACCGCGAGTGTCCTAGATTCTTCTGTAGTATTCGATCTTTATTAGCTAATAGCCAGTGATGTACTATTCAATATTATATATTATTCGAGACGATGTATTCAAGATTATATCTATTATTCTGGACGATGTATTCGAGATTATATCTATTATTCGAGACGATGTAATTGGAATACTAAATTGTTTTATATTTCTTTTGGATTAGTTAAATAAAAGCTATGGCAGACAATACCAACATAGAGGGAGAACAGACCATGTTCAATATGATACGCGGGCCAGATGATATCAGAATGAAGAAGGTTATGACGGCTCCGAATTTCTAAACAACACTGGAGAGGGTGATATAATTTTAGATCGCGACGACGAAATTGATGAAGTCATGAACTATGATTATGACGATGACGAAGAACATGTTGATCCTGAAACAACAAACACCGGCGAGGTATATATATTTATATAAGCAGGCATCTGGTGATCATCACATGTTTTAAATGACTTGAAGATATATTAATGAATCGATCTTTGTTCTTTCAGCCATCCGGATCGAGCAAATCTTCAGGCAAAATGACGAAACGAGTCCCGAACAAAAAGTTGAAGCCGGGCGTAAAGTACAATATCGAGGCATGCGGCCCTACTGGCAAACCATTAGCGCCTAAGAAGATTGCGGACAAGTTTGTTCGTCAGTGCGGAGTTCTTGTGAAGGACCAACTCCCGATCAAACTTCAAGAATGGAGAGCTCCAGCAAAGCCACGTCCAAATGTTACTTTTGTCGACAAGAATCAAAAAGATCTGCTTTGGGATACTCTCATGGAACATTTCACCCTACCAGATCATTTCACAGAAGCAGATGTGCAGAAAGTCAACGAGGCTGCTCTTAGGATGATGGCGATTGCATTCAAGAACTACAAGAATCGTGAATGGAACAAGTACGTCAAGGGAGGAAGGAAGACTCCAGTATTCAAGGGAACACTGGAGAACCAACATGATCATTGGGGCGATTTCGTGAAATTCAAGGATTCAGAATTAGCTAAGGAACGGTCGAGAATAAACAAGAAGAATGCCGAAAAAGAGGATAAGTTCCATAAGCTGGGGCCAGGTGGCTATGCGGTGGCAATGCCTAAGTGGGATAAGTCTGAGAAAGAGATGGAGGATGCAGGTGTCACTCTGGCTACTAAGAGCTGGCCCCCCAGGGTCAGGACTTGGTTCTATGCGCATGGGGGGGAGTTGGACCTGGAGACAGGCAATGTTTCGATGAGGGCAAGTCTGAAGGGAGCCGACGATGCGATACTTGTTGCAATAGAAGAGGCACGAACGGGGATGTTCCAGCCCAACAGAGAGAACGACGAGCTTACGCGTGCCCTGGGAAATCCTGAACACCCGGGAAGAACACGAGGCAAGGGCGCTATGCCGTGGTATGAGGGGTTTTCAGACTAGAACAACCACTACAGAACCCGTGCGAGAAAGAAGATTGCGGAGGAGAAGAAGAGGAAGATGGAGGAGGAGCAGAGGAAGCGGGACTATGAACGCCTTCAAGGCCTAGAAGCAATTCAAGCGGAATTGGCAGTAAAATTCCAGCGGCCGCAGGAGCAGATCGACTCACTTACCCATCAAAGGGGGTCTCAGCAGCTGCAGCAGCTAGCGGATGATCCAGCATTGGATAGCACCGGCCGATCCAAGCCGAGAAGCTGCGTGGGTTCCGTCCCGCACGACACAATGCTGGGTAGATACCCCGTGGATGACATCACGGAGAACACTAACTGCGAGCTACACGTCAAAATGAAGAACATATCCATGAAGGTGGCAGACGGCTGTGCTTTCACAAATCCCCCCGAGGCAACCATCCATTGCAACCCGATTCCAGCGGGCTATGCTCGTGTCTTGGTTGATGAGGTGGTGGACCCACCATATTCGGGGCTACAGCTTGACATTGCTGGAGGTGACGGCGAGCGCTTTCTCGGAGAGGCCAAACATCGTATCATCCTATGGAAAAAGGATTGCATCATCTTTCCAAGGCCACCGACACCGCATCAGCCGAGTCCTCGTTGAAGTCCGCCACCGAGTCAGCAGACTCCCGCTCCTGCAAGTCCACCAAGTCCGGCAAAGTGTCAGGCCACTCGTCCTCCTCCAAGTCCGGCAAAGTGTCAGGCCAATCCTCCTCCTCCAAGTCCGCCACAGCGTCAGACGTCCACTCCTCCTCCAAGTCCGGCACAACCTCAGGCCACTCCTCGTCGTCCAACTCAGTCCCGTCAGCCGTCTCCGCCGCCTCAGCAATCACAGGAGAGACACCCCGCAACTATGGTGCGTAGCGGTACGAGTCGAGGTAGTACAGGAAGTACAGGCGGAGGCAAGCGATATAAATATGGTCCAAGCCTCAAGCCTCTTCCGCAGAGGTCTTATGACAGGTCCAAGGAGGAAATCACAGCCATATCGAAGGCCGAGGTGGAAGCCCATTTTGCACCGAAACCGCCACCGCCGCCAAGGGAGAAAGTGCCTGAGGAAACGATTGACCACTTCATTCGTATGGCTCAACCACCAGCTCCCAAGCCTGTTGACACAGACTATGAGCGCCACATCAGGAAGTTAAATCGAGCACGTCTACAAAGGGAGGCGAGCACATCTACATCGGGATCGAGCAAACAAGAAGCAGCTGCCAAAAAATGCGGGAAAACCATTCCCCAGCTGGGAGAACAGGTGGCGCAATCGATCCCCTCGCTTGTTGTGCCAACAACAGGTGATAGTACGCGCGCCCAATATTATTGTGGGCAAACAGTGCATCTTCCCGAGGTGGGCAATGTGGTAATAACGGAGGAGCATATAATGCAGGCTGAAGTTCTCAACATCACTGTTGGACAACTCCTCGAGATCGAGCCCATGCCTTTGCTTAGAGAGGATGAAGTAAAACGGAAATATGTCCGGGGCCAACCTTTGGTCGCGCCAGACAAGGTCAAGAACCTCCCAACGAGAATGTATGAATTGCATCAATGGTACATGAACATTACCAAGATTTCAGAGCGATTGTCCCTCATGGTGAATGTCAAGCAGGACTGAGGGAGTCCTGGACTAGGGGGTGTCCGGACAGCCGGACTATCATCGTCCGCCGGACTCCAAGACTACGAAGATACAAGATTGAAGACTCTGTCCCGTGTCCGGATGGGACTTTCCTTGGCGTGGAAGGCAAGCTTGGCAATACGGATATGTAGATCTCCTACCATTGTAACCGACTCTGTGTAACCCTAGCCTCCTCCGGTGTCTATATAAACCGGAGGGCTTTAGTCCGTAGGACACAACATATATTACAACAATCATACCATAGGCTAGCTTTAGGGTTTAGCCTCCTTGATCTCGTGGTAGATCCACTCTTGTACTACCCATATCATCAATATTAATCAAGCAGGACATAGGGTTTTACCTCCATCGAGAGGGCCCGAACCTAGGTAAAACATCGTGCCCTTCGTCTCCTGTTACCATCCGCCTAGACGCACAGTTCGGGACCCCCTACCCGAGATCCGCCGGTTTTGACACCGACATTGGTGCTTTCATTGAAGTTCCTCTGTGTCGTCACCGATAGGCTCGATGGCATCTCTAATCAACAACGCTGTCCAGGGTGAGACTTTTCTCCCCGGACAGATCTTTGTATTCACTTGGCCATCTGGAACAGATCGAAAGCTACGCCCCTGGCCATCAGGTCAGGTTTGGAAGCCTAAAATTCACAGCCGACGCCCGCGGGGACTTGGTCTTCGATGGGCTCGAGCCAAAGCCGAGCGCGCCGCAGTGTTGCGATGGGCATGATCTAGCTCTGCCGCCAAACAGTGCCTTGGTGGCCGCACGCGAATCCGCTTCGGCCCTTAGTCCGGAGCCGATCGCCCAGATCGAGGACCGGTGGATGGACGCCACCTCGGGGGCTTCAACTTCCACGGCGATGGAGCCAAACACTAATCTTGTCCCTCGCGAAACTCGTGATTCCGAGGTGCCGGATCCCTTGCCGGACTCCGGACCTCCCACGCCCCTACCAATCGAATCGGATTGGGCGCCGGTTATGGAATTCACCGCCACGGACATCTTCCAACACTCGCCCTTTGGTGACATCCTAAATTCGCTAAAGCATATCTCGCTATCAGGAGAGTCCTGGCCGGACTATGGCCAGGATGGTTGGGATACGGACGACGAAGAAATTCAGAGCCCACCCACCACCCACTTTGTAGCCACTGTCGATGATCTAACCGACATGCCAGACTACGACTCCGAAGACATCGACGCTATGGACGACGACGCCGGAGACGAACAGGAACCAGCGCCTACAGGGCACTAGAAGACCACCTTGTCATACGACATATACATGGTGGACACCCCAAAAGACGGGGACGGCGAAGAAGCAGCGGAGGCAGATTCTCTAAAGAAGCAGCCCAAGTGCCGACGTCCGCGGCGCCGCTCTAAATCCCGCCACAGCAAGAATGGAGATTCCGGCACAGGAGATAATAATACCCCAGAGAGTGCCGAAGATAATCCCCTCCAGCAAGACTCAGCGCAGGAGGACGCAGAAGCAAGCCCTCATGAGAGGGCGGCAGACGAAGAGGTCGAGGATTATAACTATACACCTCCCTCCGAAGACAAGGCAAGCCTCAACGACGACGAATTCGTCGTGCCCGAGGATCCCGTCGAACAAGAGAGTTTCAAACGCAGGCTTATCGCCACGGCCAATAGCCTAAAGAAAAAGCAGCAGCAGCTTCAAGTTGATCAGGATCTGCTGGCCGATCGATGGACCGAGGTCCTCGCGGCCGAAGAGTATAAACTCGAACGCCCCTCCAAAAGTTACCCAAGACGCAAGCTGCTCCCCAGATTAGAGGAGGAAGCATACATACCTCCATCACCAGTGCACGATACGGCTGACCGACCACCTCGTGGTCGTGACAGAGAGGCATCCAGGCCCCCAACCAAGACCTTACCCCGACATCGCTCCAAAAGTACGAAGCCAAGAGGAAACACGCCGGACTTGCGAGATATATTGGAGGACAAAGCAAGGCAATCCAGATCCATCTACGGATCACGTGGGCGCCCCACGACCCATGACGAATACCGTCGCGCCGGATACAATAACACCGGCCGGGCCGAACACAGCAGACAACGCTCTCTCGAGCTGCATCGTGATATTGCTCAATACAGAGGCGCCACACATCCGCTATGCTTCAGTGACGAAGTAATGGATCATCAAATCCCTGAAGGGTTTAAACCCGTAAACATTGAATCCTACGATGGCACAACAGACCCCGCGGTTTGGATCGAAGATTATATTCTCCACATCCATATGGCCCGCGGCGACGATCTCCATGCCATCAAGTATCTCCCACTCAAGCTTAAAGGACCAGCTTGGCATTGGCTCAACAGCTTGCCCGCAGAGTCAATTGGGTGTTGGGAAGACCTGGAAGCCGCATTCCTCGACAACTTCCAGGGCACGTATGTGCGACCACCAGACGCCGATGACCTAAGCCACATCATTCAGCAGCCAAACGAATCGGCCAGACAATTCTGGACACGGCTCTTGACAAAGAAAAACCAAATCATCGACTGTCCGGATGCAGAGGCCCTTGCAGCCTTCAAACATAACATCCGCGACGAGTGGCTAGCCCGGCACCTAGGATAGGAAAAGCCGAAATCCATGGCAGCCCTCACATCATTAATGACCCGCTTTTGCGCGGGAGAGGATAGCTGGCTAGCTCGCAGCAACAATCTCCGTAAAAATTCTGGCAGTCTGGATACTAAGGACAACAACGGCAGGTCACGTCAAAACAAAAACAAACGCCACATTAACGGCGACGATAAGGAGGATACGGCAGTCAACGCCAGATTCCGAGGCTCTAAACCCGGTCAGCGGAAGAAGCCATTCAAAAGAACCACTCCGGGTCCGTCCAACTTGGACCGAATACTCGACCGCTTATGCCAGATACATGGCACCCCCGAAAAGCCAGCCAATCACACCAACAGAGATTGTTGGGTGTTCAAGCAGGCAGGCAAGTTAATTGCCGAAAACATTGACAAGGGGCTAAACAGCGACGACGAGGAGGAGACCCGACCGCCGAACAATAGAGGACAGAAGGGCTTCCCCCCACAAGTGCGGACGGTGAACATGATTTATGCAACCCATATACCCAAGAGGGAGAGGAAGCGTGCACTAAGGGACGTCTATGCGATGGAGCCAGTCGCCCTGAAGTTCAATCCATGGTCCTCTTGTCCGATCACTTTCGATCAAAGAGACCATCCGACCAGCATACGCCATGGCGGATTCGCCGCATTGGCTCTAGACCCAATCGTCGATGGATTTCACCTCACGAGAGTCCTGATGGACGGCGGTAGTAGCCTGAACCTGCTTTATCAGGATACAGTGCGCAAGATGGGCATAGACCCCTCAAGGATTAAACCTACAAAGACAACCTTTAAAGGTGTCATACCAGGTGTGGAAGCCAATTGTACGGGCTCAGTCACATTGGAAGTGGTCTTCGGATCCCCGGATAATTTCCGGAGCGAAGAGTTAATCTTCGAAATAGTCCCATTTCGCAGCGGCTATCACGCTCTGCTTGGACGAACCGCGTTTGCAAAGTTCAACGCGGTGCCGCATTATGCATACCTAAAGCTCAAGATGCCAGGCCCTCGTGGAGTCAACACGGTCAATGGAAATACAGAATGCTCCCTCCGAACGGAGGAACATACAGTGGCTCTCGCAGCAGAAGTACAGAGCAGCCTTCTAAGGCAATTTTCTAGTCCGGCTGTTAAACGGCCGGATACAGCAAAACGCGCCCGAAGCAATACTAACGAAGACTACCTGGCACGATCAGAGCACGCGTAGCAATGCGGCCCTAACCCCCGCCCTCGCATGATTGCAAGAACAACCCTCCGCGTACATCATTACGCTTTGGAGATACCATGGGCGCAGGGGAAGGGGCACGATCACAATGGACCCAGAGTGTGGCTCGACCACACCAGGGGCTCGCAAGTGTGCCTCCTTTTTTATTATTATTTTCCTTCTTTGTGTGCACAGGACTCCGTTAACCAGAGGCCCTGTCCGGCGGCGAACCTGCCGAACTCATGATGCAACAGCCAGGGAAGAAAGAAGGCTACGACGAACACTCAGGTGGTCTCAATTACGAGCATTAAATTCGATTACATACACCAAGTCCGCAGCTTATCCCTAGAGGGGGACCTATTTAATTAGTCCAAATCCCTTGCTTACCGCATTATTTGTATCAGTCCGCACTCATAGCAGACCTTCTTTAAATAAATAATGCAGCACTTTTCGACGACAATTGCATTACTTTTAATATATATATGTTCATTACATGACATCTTGCACCCGTATATTTTGGTACGGTCTAATACACCAGTGGCTTATGTTCCCCACATTATTGTGTGATAAGTCTGAACACTTTCATAAGTGCGGCACCCCGAACTTATAGCATTATATGAATCGGCTCCGAATCATGTCTTGGGTCACTAGTTGGGTTTGCCCGGCTCCCACGTTTTGGTGCCTTACGTTCCGTTCTATCGGCTAAGGTGGCAGTGGGAGAACCACTGCGATTGCGCCCCGGTTGAGCTGGGCGAGCGCCTCAGTGGAGAAAGCTAAAACTGACCGGCATGATAAGGCGAGAGACTGGTCACTGTTCAAGAGGTCCTTTCGAGTCCTTAAAGACTCACGCCGCTTCGAGCGAAGTTCCGGATAAATGTCCGACGAAGGCGTGGATAGCGCCCCAGATTCGGTCTTCCGAATACCAGGGGCTTCGCCGAAATTTAAAATTATAGAATTCTATGGCTAAGTGAGAGTGTTCAAGCATTATAAGTCCGGTTGCCTTGTTCGTTGTGTTGAGCGCCTCCCTAGATGGACCCAAAAATGGGAACAAGAGTGCTCAAGTTTATCCCGAACACCCCAGCACTCGTGGCTGGGGGGCTGAAGCCAACGACTTGCCATCTCTCAAATTTTATAAACGGCCGCACGGAAGGTAATATTTTAAATTAAACAAGCGTTGCTTAATGCGCACATGAACAAAGTTTTCAGCGCATAGGATAATACATATCAAGTTTACTCAAAGATTACATTTCTGGGGCATTCATCCGCAATATCGCGGGCTCCCTTCAGGACAATTTTATAATACATCTCAGGCGTACGATACTCCTTGCCCGGTGGCGGCGGGTCAGTGAGAAGCTTCTCCGCATCCAGCCTGCCCAAGTGCACCTTTGTGCGGGCAAGGGCCCGACGAGCACCTTTAATACAGGCGGAGCGCTTGACGACCTCCACCCATGGGCACGCATCCACCAGCCGCCGCACGAGGCCGAAGTAGCTCCCCGGCATGGCCTGTCCATGCCACAGCCGGACTATAAGGCCCTTCATGGCCTCCTCAGCTACCTTGTGGAGTTCGACCAGCTGCTTCAGCTGGTCGCTTGGGGGCACCTGTCGTGGGGAACGAACACCTATGGGGCAGGGCCCCTTTCGGTCCGGCAAGGGAGCGGAGGGCGCACGCAGAGTGGATCGAGGCGAAAGCACGCGGGGGATTTTACCCAGCTTCGGAGCTCTCCGGAGAGATAAAACTCTTACTGCTGCTTTGTGTTTCTATTCTGTTCTTGCTCAAGAACGTGGGTGTGTTCTAGTGTCGAATGAGTCGAACCCGAACCGAACCGAACCGAACCGAACCCCTTCTATGTGCGCATGGGCCTCCCTTTTATAGTCCAAAGGGGTCACCGACAGGTGGCAGCGTAGAGAGAGGGGTAAAAAAGTAAAAACGGGGGTTGGTACAACCGCTACCAACAGTGCCCCCTACCTAAACTGACGGCAGGGGACAAGGGCATTTAATGCCCGTCCAGTCGCCCAAACAGTGCAAGAAGCGACCGTTAGGAGCGCCAACGATCGCCACGATGGCCTTCTAGTCATCTTCGCTTGCCACCTCGCACCGCCTGGCTGCACAGCGCCTCGACACGTGCTCCTGGGATGGTCTTGGGGGAGACACGTCGTTGGATGCGCTGGAGCTCAGGTGCAGAGTGGCAGCCTTGCCGCGACCGTTGTCTTGTCGCACCCGCAAGCTTGCCGCTCGCCGGGTCTTGCCGGGACGCACGGTGCGTCACGGCAGGTCTCTTGAAGTGCCTTGGTTGGCCTTCCCAGGAAGCTCCTCTTGCCGGGGTCTTGTCCTTCCCGACAAGCTCCTCTTGCCGGGGTTCTGTCTTCTCAGCTAACACTTTGTTCTTGAATGGCAGTAATATGAATAGCGAAGGGTCTTGACGGACGCCCGGAAAGCCTTGCCGCGGGATGCTGCGACTGCCCGTGCACAAGTTCGGGGTACTAAGGTACCCCTACTTTAGTACACTGACAGGAGCCCCCGGGCCTGGGCCATACACGGTGCCGAGCGCTGTTGGGTCCACATTAAATCTGACTCCGTATCCACCGCGTCCTCCCGTAACGGCACGCATCAATCGCGGCATCGTGGGAGAGATCGTGGGCAATACTTAAATCCAGGAAATGCATAACGTTCGCCTTGGTTCTGCATCCCCGCCACGTGGCTTCCATGCGCTTGGGGTCGCGGACGGTGGAAGTGGGAAACTGGGCCGTTGCGAGCAGAGGCAGCGGGTCGGTCCCAACTCCCTGCTCTTCCCGTGCCCTGATTCGCTGAGCGGGGCGGTCGATCCCCAACCTCGCTCCTTTAAGAAGAGCGGGAGGGGAGTGCAGAAGCCCGCACTCTCTCATCTTCTCCTTTCTTCAGCTTCTGCTCCCCTTTCTCTCATTCGCCATGGAGGAGGGGAACCCTGGCCCTTCATCGGTGGCGGCGAGGGTCGCCGCCAGACAGCGCACCCCTTCCTGTCCCGCGCCCGTGGTGGCAGAGCCAGCCATAAGGGGAAGAGGGAGGGGGCGAGGTCATGGACGAGGTCGAGGACGAGGTCGAGGCGCTTGGGGAAGAGGCGGACGGGGCGGCGCACCATCTCCGCCTCCGCCGGCGGTTCCTCTCCCCACGGCGGTCCATACAGGGGACGACCCTTGCGAGTTCATCGTCAGGCTGCGCCGGGCGCCTCGTCGTCGCCTCCGGCTTCCAGCTCCGTTTGCGAGCGCGATGGAGTTGGACCCGCCCGAGACACTGAGACTGCACATGAGGGGCTGTGGGATCAACGGCACGCGAGTCCGTGTTGTATTCCCAGCCCCTAACGTGATGTATCTTGATCGTGGGTGGAAGACGTTCGCCCGCATCCACAGCCTGATGGCGGGGTTTACCCTCCATTTTAAGTTAATGGAGGGTGATCTCCTCTCCGTCAAAGTCTTCGGGTGCTTTGGCACTCAGGCGAAGTGCTGCGTGGACAGCTCCTCCGATAGCGAAGGCTCCCCTTCGAGCGAGAGTGACGAGGAGGAGAGCGACAGCGACGATGAGGGTAGCGGGCGGCGGGATGGCGGGCCCGACTAGGTGTCGGGCGCCGCTTCGTGCGTCACCGGCGACCCCATCATCCGTGTCGCCGGCTCCTTGAACTCCCCGGGGTCGTCTCCTTGGGCGGCTAGCGTAGGGAGGCTGCGGAAGGGGAAGAGGGCTGGCGACAAGGCCGTCAAGTCGGAGTACGAGGGCGTAGTGCCCTCAACAGCGTGCTGACGTCCTGCCGCCTCGTCTTCGAGCCCCGCTTCCGGCGCGGCCATCACCATCCAGCCTTCGGACGGCCCCCGGGATGTTCTCTTGGTGTCTTCTGGCACCTGTAGCTCGCCTAGGCGCCCCTTTTGCCCTTTTCGCCTCCTTGACCTACCTCCTGAAGAGAGGGACAGGAAAGGGATTACGGGCATCTTATCTTTTTAATTTGTAAGCCTCCGGGCCTTAGCCGGATCTAAAAATTGTAATCCTCTCTTTCATGTTTTTCATCCTCTCTAGACTGCACCTGAGTGGGATGTTTTTTAATGAAAAAGGGATGCTTGTTATGTTATATCCTTTACTCAATTCCATCCCTTGTATGTTTTTACCCTACGCTTTTAGGGAACTTGCCGGTGGGAACACACTTGCCGCGAGCGGTGAGTGCGGAACATCAGCAGCCTGCCGGCGGTGTTGCTTCCGGCAAGAAACCTTGTCGGGGCTAGTTGCAGCACACTTTCATCATTGAGCGGACTCGAAACAAATTAAGGGCGCAACTTAGCCACGAGTCGATTCCTCCGCGCACAGGTTTTCCATACAAGGCACGGTCGTTCAAGGAATATAACATAAAAATTAAAAAAAAAATTGACTGTGCTCAAACTTTAACAACTTAGCTTTTCTGTCGTTTGTGTCCCGGCAAGGCTGTACTTCTTCCAATGACGCCCGGTCCACACCTAGCTCCTCGATCCAATTTCTTCCGCACCTGTGCAGCCTGTCGAAAGTTCTGGTCTTGAGCCCGCGCAGCACTTCAGCGTTCGTCCTCTCCGCTTGACCGTTGCTTCTCGGGTGAGCAACAGAAGCGAAGCAGATCTTGGCGCCAAGATCTTGGACGTACTGCATGAAGGTGCGGCTCGTGAATTGTGTGTCGTTGTCGGTGATGATCCTGTGAGGGACTCTGAAACAGCAAACAATCGACATGAAGAACTTGACTGCTGACTGTGCTGTCACCTTCCTCACTGCTTCCACCTCCGGCCACTTCGTGAACTTGTCGATCGCTACGTACAAGTACTCGAAGCCCCCGACAGCTCGGGGAAAGGGGCCGAGGATGTCGAGCCCCCATACCGGAAATGGCCAGGATAAAGGGATTGCTTGGAGAGCTTGAGCTGGTTGATGTATCTGCTCGGAATGGAACTGGCACGCTTCACACTTGGTTACTTGTGCAGTTGCATCCTGGAGGGCTGTCGGCCAGAAGAAACCTTGCCGGAAGGCTTTGCCGGCAAGTGCTCTAGCGCCAATGTGGTGACCACATATGCCTCCATGTATCTCCGCCAACAGCTACTGTCCATCTTCCCGGGAAATGCACTTCAATTTCACTCCGTTGAATCTTCTTCTGTATAGTATGTCATAGACAAACTGGTACATACTCCCTCCGTTCCAAAATAGATGCTCAACTTTATACTAAAGTTAGTACAAAGTTGGGTCATCTATCTTGGAACGGAGGGAGTACTTGATTGCCGGGCTACTCTCTCTGCTTCTTCTTGCTCTTCGGGAAGTTCTCCTGTCTGAAGGAAATGGACGATTAGTTGTGCCCATGCCGGAGCTTGTGGCTCAACGACAAGGACTAAAGGCGCAAATGCTGCTGCGGGAACATCCGCTTCCACGGCCAGAATCTGCGATTCAGCCGGAGCATGATGCTCCCCGGTAAGCGTGTCTGGACACAGCTTGTCGGAAGCGTCTGCTTCAACGAAACAAACCCTGGGGCTTGTTGGAGCAGACAGCCCCTCAGCACTCTTTGTGTTGATCTTGGGGACCTTCTTGACGGCGGCTTCGGGGAGCTCTGCCGGAAAGTAGTCGCCAGTAACCAACTTCCTCTTCTTGCTCTGTCCAGTTGATGGTGTTACAGATGGTTGAGTCAGCTTGAGCACAAAAATTCCTGGTTCCACAGGTAACTTGAGTGCGGCGCACTTTGACAGGCCGTCTGCAATGTCGTTCTGGGCTCTTGGAACATGTTCCATTTGCAGGCCGTCAAAATGCTCTTCTAGTTTCCTCACTTCATCAATGTATGCTTCCATCAACGGACTCTGATAATCTTTATTAACTTGACGGACGACAAGCTGTGAGTCACCCCTGACAATAAGCTTCCTAATCCCAAGGTCTGCCGCGATTCTGAGTCCGGCAAGCAAGCCTTCATACTCTACAGTATTGTTTGTTGCTTGCTCCTTGGGAAAGTGCATTTGGATCACGTACTTGAGGTGCTCTCCGGTGGGTGCGACAAGTAGTACGCCCGCACCGGCGCCTTGCAGTGAGAAGGCACCGTCAAAGTACATGATCCATTCTTTGCTTGCTTCCTTGACGGGAATGCTCCTCTCCGGAGTTTCTTCGTCGGGTGTTGGCGTCCATTCTGCTATGAATTCGGCCAATGCTCCGCTCTGTATAGTTGAGGTACTCTCAAACTTGAGGCCAAAGCTTGACAATTCCAGTGCCCACTCGACAATCCTGCCTGTTGCTTCTGGATTCTGCAGTATCCTCTTCAATGGAAAGCGAGTGACCACTGTGATCTCGTGTGCTTGAAAGTAATGGCGCAACTTCCTCAAGGCCATGAGAAGGCCGAAAAGCAACTTCTGCACACCAGAGTACCTTGATCTAGCCCCCTGCAGAAGGGAACTGACAAAGTAAACTAGGCGCTGCACCATCTTCTTCTGTTTTTCTTCTTGTGGCTGCGCAGATCCATCCTTGCCGGAACCAGAGCTTGTCGGGGAAGCCCCCTGCTTGTCGCCGGACTCGCTTGCCGCGGCCGCTGGCTCATCATCCGCCTCCCTCTCCGCCACTAACGCATCACTAACCACTTGATTGGTTGCCGCCAGATATAGCAGCAACTTCTCTTGTGGCTTAGGTGCGACAAGTGTTGGAGTGGAGGACAGGTATCTCTTCAAGTCCTGCAGCGCAGCCTCCGCTTCCGGAGTCCATTTCATTGGACCTGCCTTTTTCAAAATTTTGAAAAACGGCAGGGCGCGTTCAACAAACTTGGAAATGAACCCGCTGAGAGAAGCAACACAGCCGGCAAGCCTTCGCACATCCTTGACGCGCTTCGGTGCTTCGATTTGCTCAATGGCCTTGATCTTGTCGGGATTGGCTTCGATCCCCCTCTGAGACACAAAGAACCCGAGAAGCTTGCCGGAAGGGACTCCAAACACGCACTTCTCGGGGTTCAACTTGAGATTGATCTTGCGCAGATTCGCAAAAGTCTCGTCCAAATCTTGGATCAAAGTTTCTTTGTCCTTGCTCTTGACCACTATGTCATCCATGTAAGCTTCTACATTTCTGTGCAGCTGTGGCTCAAAAGCATGACTGACTACCCTTGCAAATGTTGAACCAGCATTCTTTAGTCCGAAAGGCATCCGTACAAAGCAGTACGTGCCACATGGAGTAATGAATGCGGTCTTCTCCTCATCCTCTTCAGCCATGAAGATCTGGTGATATCGTGAGTATGCATCAAGGAATGAAAGCAGGTCACATCCTGCCGTGGAGTCGACAATCTGGTCAATGCGCGGCAAGGGAAATGGATCCTTGGGACAAGCTTTATTAACATCAGTGAAGTCAATACAAAGCCTCCACTTCCCGTTTGCTTTGCGCATGACGACTGGATTGGCTAACCACGTTGGATGGAGTACTCCTCGGACCAGGCCTGCTGCTTCCAACTTCTTGATCTCCTCTGCAATGAACTCTTGGCGTTCTACTGCTTGTTTTCTGACTCTTTGCTTGACGGGCCGCGCGTGAGGGCAGACGGCAAGGTGGTGCTCAATTACTTTCCTGGGAACACCGAGGATGTCAGATGGTTGCCATGCAAACACATCGACATTCGCCCACAGGAAAGCAACGAGCACGCTTTCCTATTTAGGGTCAAGCGTGGCGCTGATGGTGAAGGTACCACCAGTGCCGTCCTCCTTGGCGGCCACTTTCTTGGTCTCTGGTGAAGCTGTCTTTGCCTTCTTGCACTTGCCGGTGGAGCTCGATGGTGCGTCCTCGACGGTAGCACAACACTCCGAAGAGGTGCGCTTGCCGGAGTGGGCATCAGAGATACTCTTGCCGGACTTGGTCTTCTTCTTCCCCCCGGGAGCTTCAGCGGCAAGTGGTTTGCGTTCTGCTGCGGCTGCTGCTTCCCGGTAGATCTTGTCAGTACAGATAAGTGCAAGTTTCTTGTCGCCATGGACAGAAATTACACTTATCGAACCAGGCATCTTGAGCACGTTGTAGGCGTAGTGAGAGGGTGCCATGAACTTGGCAAGCGCCGGACGGCCGAGTATCCCATTGTAGGGCAATGGGAAATCAGCAACGTCAAACGTGACTTTCTCTGTCCTGAAGTTCAGCTCGCTGCCAAAAGTTATTGGCAGTGTGATCTTCCCCTTCGGCTTGCTCCTTCCCGGGTTGATTCCTTGAAAGGTGCCGGTCTCTTCGAGCTCGCTGTTGGGGATCTGGAGCTTCTTGAGCACTGCGGAGGAGATCAGATTTAGGCCGGCCCCGCCGTCAACCAGCATCTTCGTGACCTTGAGGTTGCGGATTGTTGGTGAAACCAATATCGGCAAGCACCCGACCGCAGTGATGCGATCAGGGTGATCCTCAACGTCGAAGATGATGGGCGTGCTGGACCACTTCAGGGGCTTGCGCGATTCAGCGGACGGTTCTGCTGCGTTCACTTCCCGCACCCACTGTTTGAGTTGGCGGTGCGAGGTGTGCAGAGAAGCACCGCCGTCGACGCACAACACCTCTGTCGCCTTCTGGAACTCCTGCTCGTCAGTCTCATCTTCCTCCATCTCATCATCTTCATCTTCGTCTTCGTCTTTGTCGCGGCCTCGGGGAGGCCTATCTCCTTGGCGCTGCTTGGCCTTGCCGCGGCGCCCTCCCCGGGCGGGACGCTTCTTGCCGGATCCTCTGCCACCTTCCTGGGCCTTCTCCTTGTCGCGGCGCTCGTATTCAGCTTTCTGTAGCTCTGCCATCTGCTCAACCTTCTTGCAAGCTTGGAGGTCGTGGCCCTTGGTGCGGTGGATCTTGCAGTACTGCTTGCCGGATTCATCCTGCTTGTCAGCGGCTACCACAGCCTCGCCGGAGTCACCAGCTTTGGCCTTCTCGGAACCGCCTCCGTTGCCGGACTGCTCGACAACTAGCACATCCTTAGCTTTCCTCTTTTTGTTATTCCGCCTCCGGTTCCTCTTTGCCGGAGGGGCGTCCTCACTGTCAGATCCTTCTGCTCCTGCGTTCTCTCCGGGGAATCTCCTCCCTTCTTCAGCCCGTGCACACTTGTCGGCCAGAGCATATAGCTCGCTGACATCTCTGATTTTGCACAACACCATCTCCTCCCTCATCCTGCGGTTACGAACGTTCTGGTGGAACGCGTTGATAACCGCGGCAGGGTGGACGTCTGGGATGTTGCGTTGCACCTGGCTGAATCTCTGTATGCACTTGCGTAGGGGTTCTCCTTCCTTCTGGGCGAGCAGATGAAGGTCGCTCTCCTGGCCATGGGGCTTGTGGCCGCCTGTGAAGGCGCCGACAAACTGATGGCACAGGTCCGCCCACGAAGAGATGGAGTTGTCCGACAAGTGCATGAGCCAAGATCTGATGTTGGGCTTGAGCACCAGCGGGAAGTAGTTGGCGAGGATCTTCTCGTCGCGCCCTCCGGCAGCCTGCACCGCGATGGTGTAGACGCTGAGGAACTCTGACGGATGTATCCTGCCATCGTACTTCTCGGGCACGTCTGGCTTGAAGTTCTTGGTACTGGGCCACTGGACCTGCCGCAGCTCACGGGTGAACGCAGGGCAACCTACCGCGTACGGCAAGTCGCCTTGTTCCCCTGGCGCATGCATATCGACAGTGGGCCCAGCGCGCTGGTCAGATTGACGCCGCGCTTCTCTTCCATGCTCGATGCGAGTGCGAGCGTCTTCGTGTCGTCGTTCTTGGAGAACTTGGCATTGATCACGGCGAGCTCGCGGGTCCGACGACGCGGTGGAGTCGGTGTCGAGGTTGGCCCGACGAGTCAGCGATCTTGGCCTTCGGGGCGGGGAGTGCACGGTGGTGGCACCCCCAGCGGTCTTGTCGGCGTCGGCTTGCGCCTGGGCGTCTTGCCGGGGCTTCGATGTGCTCTGTTGCCGGGGCTTGTCGCCGTTTGCGAAGCCGATGAGGCTCTGAATGGTGGCCCTCCAGTCGTCGATCTTGTCTGGCGCTGGAGGGTAATCTAGAAGCAGCTGGGCTCGGGCCAGCGCTTCCTCTGGAGTCTTGGGTGGTGGTGGCGAGCGGCGCGAGGTACGAGATATGCTCAAACTTCTAACAGTGTTAGAAGGAGCAACATCTCGTCCAGGCGACCGCACTGCGCTCGTGCCTGCATGTTGACGTGTACGTTGGCCTTGAGCGTCCCGTGACCCACCAGCTTGGCCTTGTTCCAACGCGAGTACGGTGCTAGGAGCACCATGGCGTTGTCGATCCTGCACCCCCTGGGAGGGTTGCGGTGGATGTACAGACGTTGAAGCTTGCGGGGCCTTGTCCTTGGACCGGGTGACGATGTGAGTCCCCCCGCCGGCGCCCGCTCCTCCGCCGGTGTCCATCCCACCGCCCGTTTGCTCCGGTGGCGGCAGGATAGTCGCAGACGGAGCAGCCACCTCCGAAGTCTTCTTCTTCGGTGGCATGTCGATGAAGATGCTGATGTAGCGCACACAGACGCCGGATCAGATACGCACGACCTCGATGCCCCCCTACCTGGCGCGCCAAAGATGTCGTGGGGAACGAACACCTATGGGGCAGGGCCCATTTCGGTCTGGCAAGGGAGCGGAGGGCGCACGCAGAGCGGATCGAGGCGAAAGCACGCGGGTGATTTTACCCAGCTTCGGAGCTCTCCGGAGAGATAAAAGTCCTACTACTGCTTTGTGTTTCTATTCTGTTCTTGCTCAAGAACGTGGGTGTGTTCTAGTGTCGAATGAGTCGAACCCGAACCGAACCGAACCGAACCGAACCCCTTCTACGTGCGCATGGGCCTCCCTTTTATAGTCCAAAGGGGTCACCGACAGGTGGCAGCGTAGAGAGAGGGGTAAAAAAGTAAAAACGGGGGTTGGTACAACCGCTACCAACAGTGCCCCCTACCTAACTCTGACGGCAGGGGACAAGGGCATTTAATGCCCGTCCGGTCGCCCAAACAGTGCAAGAAGCGATCGTTAGGAGCGCCACCGATCGCCACGATGGCCTTCTAGTCATCTTCGCTTGCCACCTCGCACCGCCTGGCTGCACAGCGCCTCGACACGTGCTCCTGGGATGGTCCTGGGGGCGACACGTCGTTGGATGCGCTGGAGCTCGGGTGCAGAGTGGCAGCCTTGCCGCGGCAAGCGCCTTGCCGTGACCGTTGTCTTGTCGCACCCGCAAGCTTGCCGCTCGCCGGGTCTTGCCGGGACGCACGTTGCATCACGGCAAGTCTCTTGAAGTGCCTTGGTTGGCCTTCCCGGCAAGCTCCTCTTGCCGGGGTCTTGTCCTTCCCGGCAAGCTCCTCATGCCGGGGTTCTGTCTTCTCAGCTAACACTTTGTTCTTGAATGGCAGTAATATGAATAGCAAAGGGTCTTGACGGACGCCCAGCAAGCCTTGCCGCGGGACGCTGCGACTGCCCGTGCACAAGTTCGGGGTACTAAGGTACCCCTACTTTAGTACACCGACAGCACCGGATGGCCGGCCTCAGCGTACTGAGACCAGAAGACCTTCTCCGTCGAGCTCCCCTCCTCGCCACGATAGAATGCGGCGGCATTGGACACACAACGCGGCAGACCTGCAAACGCCCCTGGAGAGCTCCAAATGCGGGTAAGTGTAAGGTAGTTTACATTAACATGCTTGCTTTGCATGAAAAATGCCTTACCCGCCGCTATCTTCTTTACATCTTCAACCTCCTGAAGGGCCTTACGGGCCTCGGCCTTGGCGGACTTGGCACTTTCGAGAGCCGAGGAAAGCTTGGACTCTCGAGTCTTGGAGTCACGCTCCAACCTCTCATGCTTCTCCATGAGAGCCTAGAGCTCTTGCTGTACTTCCGCCACCTGTGCCTCCTGCTTTTGTCGCTCGGCCCGTTCCGCGGCCGCACTACGTTCGGCCGCAGACACAGCCTCCTTCAGGGCTGCCACCTCATTTGTGGCCCCTGCAATACCCATATTATCCTTGTTAATTTTATTGCAACCAAAATCCTTTTCTGTAAGGTAACTATTCAAAGTGGTGTTATTCACCCTCTTTGTCCTCGAGCTGCTTCTTGGCATGGCCGAGCTCTTGCTCGGACCGCTCGAGATCCTGCTTCAGTGCACCGACCTCCGCAGTCAGTGCGGCAGAGGTCAGCAGCGCAGCCTGCAAACCCATATTGACATATTTTAAGCAACCCTGCGTATATCTTATTAGATCCTCAGTCCGGCTTTTCTTTCCGAACACCGAACTAAGCATCAGGGGCTACTGTCTATGCGGTATTACATTACATAACTTTAACTTCTTACCTCAAAGCCTGTTAGAAGGCTGCTGCAGGCTTCGGTCAGCCCGCTCTTGGTGAGCTGAACCTTCTGAATCACCGCACTCATGATAGTGCGGTGTTCTTCCTTGATGGAAGCGCCTTTAAGCGCCTCCAACAAGTTGTCCGGCACCTCCGGTTGGACGGAGGCCGCCGGTGTCACGGTCCTGCCCTTCTTTCGAAGGGGCCGCCCTTCGGACTCTGGAACCACTGCAGGTTCCGACGTAGAGTCCGGCGCAAAGTCCGGGAGGCTGCCTTGCGGCGCCTCCGGAGCCTCCTCCTGATGGGTCCCTCTCTGAGATCCCACCTCGGTGTTCTCGTCTGCACGGGGAGTGGAGGCAGTCGGAAGTGAATGCACATCCGACGGGGCCAACGACCCGCTCGATGAAGCGGGGAGATCATCATCGGCCGGACTGCGGACAATATACGGCATTAGAAGGACACTACGCGACACGAAAGAAATTGCATATCAGGGATCCGGATACTTACGATCTTGCCGGAGGCCTGGCCCTTAAAGGCCACTCCTCTTCACCAACAATGGTGTTGGCGAAACTGTCCGGGGGGATAGTTCTCCCCCTCTTGGACCCTTCGGCCTCCCCTATTGGGGAAGCCTTCCTCTTCTTCTCTCCCTCCTCCGGGAGAGAGTCTTCTTCCTCCTCCTCGTCTTCGGGGGAGGAGTCCGCCTCGTCATCGGACGCCTGATTGCGGGAACTCTTTCGAGTCACCGTGGCCACTTCTTGGCCTTCTTCTCCGGCACCACGTGCGGTGCGGGAACCAGCAGCCCTGCTAGACGGGCGTTCACTGGGTCTTCTGGCATGGGAGCCGGGCTGATGAGCTGCTCGGCCTTCTCCATCCATTCCTGTCAAAGGAAAAGAGAGGTTGAAACCCTCTTAGAATCAATTTGATTACCATAAGTGTCCCGTAAAGGGGTTGAATCACTTACCTCGTCAGCCGGATGCTGCGAGCAAAATCCGCGATCTTCCATCGCGGATGCGGGTGCTTCGGCGCCCTTAAACAGCACCCTCCAGGCGCCTTCATATGTCATATTCAAGAGCCCGCTTAGCGCCTGGTGCTATTCCGGATTGAAATCCCACAGATTGAATGCCCCACGTCGACGAGCCTGAGCTTATTGCTCACCAGCTTCTGGATGCAGGCTCAGAGTCCCGTCAGCTCCTTCGGATTGCCCCACAGCAAGCCCTTCTCTTTCCAGGAGGTGAGCTGCATGGGGATACCAGATCTAAACTCGGGGGCCGCCGCCCATGTGGGCTCACACGGCTCGGTGATGTAGAACCACCCCGATTGCCACCCCTTGACGGAGTCCACGAAGGCCACTTCGAGCCAAAGGACATTGGGCAACTTACCCAACATGGCGCCTCCGCATTCCGCTTGCGTGCCCTTCACAACCTTCGGCTTGACGTTGAAGGTCTTGAGCCAGAGGCCGAAGTGGGGCCGGATGCAGAGGAAGGCCTCGCACACGACGATAAACACCGAGATGTTGAGGATGAAGTTCGGCGCCAGATCGTGGAAATCCAGGCCGTAGTAAAACATGAGCCCCCGGACGAATGGGTGGAGTGGAAAGCCCAGTCCGCGGAGGAAGTGGGGAAGAAAGACGACCCTCTCATGGGGCCCGGGGGTAGGGATGAGCTGCCCCTCGTCGGGCAGCCGATGCGCGATATCGCCGGAGAGGTATCCGGCGCTGCGCAGCTTGGTGATGTGCTCCTCCTTAACGGTGGAGGCCAACCATTTGCCTCCCGCTCCAGACATATTCAGAGAAGGTCGAGGCGAGATGCGCGAGCTTGGGCGTTGGAGCTTGAGTGCGCGGAGATGGATAAGCAAAGGAGGAAGAAGGCGTAGGTGAGAAGGTAAATCCTTATCCCTTATATATAGGCAGACGAAGACTATGCATCCCCCACCGGCCTGGTAAAACTCGCTTATCCCCCAAGCGCCGCCATCAATGGTGCGGTTGGGTTACCCACGTCCGTATTGATGGGAATCCCGGAATAAGGGGAACACGATCTCTCCTTCGACAAGACGTGCCAAGGAAACCGCTTCGCTAAACATGTTGAGGTGGTATAGTAAAAAACGATTCAAGTAAAAGCCTGGTAGTGGTGTGATGTCATGCCGCATAATACGTCAGCAGATTGGACTTGTGTACATTTTATTCTCTCTACAATTTATTTTGCAGAGCCGGACACTATCCTGGTGTTCATGATCTTCTCTGGATTATTCAAGGGAGGAACCCGCCTTGCAATGCCGAACATTATGCGCGCCGGACTTATCGTCATTGAAGCCTGGTTCAGGGGCTACTGAGGGAGTCCTGGACTAGGGGGTGTCCGAACAGCCGGACTATCATCGTCCGCCGGACTCCAAGACTACGAAGTTACAAGATTGAAGACTCCGTCCCGTGTCCGGATGGGACTTTCCTTGGCGTGGAAGGCAAGCTTGGCAATACGGATATGTAGATCTCCTACCATTGTAACCGACTCTGTGTAACCCTAGCCTCCTCCGGTGTCTATATAAACCGGAGGGCTTTAGTCCGTAGGACACAACATACATTACAACAATCATACCATAGGCTAGCTTTAGGGTTTAGCCTCCTTGATCTCGTGGTAGATCCACTCTTGTACTACCCATATCATCAATATTAATCAAGCAGGACGTAGGGTTTTACCTCCATCGAGAGGGCCCGAACCTGGGTAAAACATCGTGCCCTTCGTCTCCTGTTACCATCCGCCTAGACGCACAGTTCGGGACCCCCTACCCGAGATCCGCCGGTTTTGACACCGACAAGGACCATTACTACCATGAGAAAGATGTGTCCATTGAGTATTTAGAACTGTTTCAGTTATACAATCAAGACTCACTCGACAAATCTGTCGTCAGTTGCTATTGTCTGTAAGTGATTTCTTTCTATAATTTAAGTCTCAAGCTAGCTGTAGTGATCCTTTTGATCAATCATTACCTGTAATTATCCTCACTATATTCTTTTCTGTGGTATTATGCAGGATGAAGATATATGAAATGAGAAAAGGTGGACGCTTTTGCATTGGGTTCATTGACCCAAACACCGTCAATGAATACACATGGAAGATAAATAAACGTTGTGCAAAGGAAGTAGAGGACAGCATGCTAGAGTTCTTGAAGCGCCTCAAATACAATGAAGATATACTACTTCCTTACAACTTCCAGTGAGTCACACTGTCTTGTACTACAAATTCTCTGTTTTTGCCTACTAGCTAGCTACATGTTTTTGCTTACATATGCCCGCCTAATTAAGACATGTAAACGTGTGTGCATGCAGATTTTACTGGGTCTTGTGTATCATTAAAGTTGATTCCGGAACAGTTGAAGTACTGGACTCACTAATCTCAGAAAAAACTGACTATAACATCTTGTATGGGATAGTCAACAGGTAATTTCAATCATTATTAACTATATATCTCGGCCTATTTAGTTCATCATTGCATGATATGAACTATTTAATAACCCCTTTATTCATTTTCTTTGTCGGCGGGCAGGGCTTGGGAAAGATTCATCAGCGTCACGGAAGGTGAATGGAAACAAAAGCTTAAATGGATTAGACCTAAGGTAAGTAATTAAGTAGTACTAGCTAGCTAGCTAGATGCCATATCTTTAATTATCATGCTTGATTAATTATTATCTGATCAAATGCCATTCTCGTAAAGGCCCTAAAGCAGGCGCAGGGGACTGATCTGTGTGCATTTTGCGTTTGCGAGAACATACGCATGATGGCGTCCGAAAGGAGCAGATCTCAAAGACAGCAATGGGTACGCTTGTCAGAACACTATTCACAATTTTTACACCATTATCGATATCTAGTCACACAACTAATACACATGCATATTGATCTCCTTCTTAACAGTTCAAAGAGGTGCGGGAGAAGCTCATAGAAAGGGAGCGCGTAGAAGCACTTCAAGAGGAAATAGCGGGATTTTTGCTCGACCAGGTCATAAATCCGAATGGAGAATTCTATTACCCGCTACCGCCCCCGTGAAAACCACTTCCAATTGTCATCGTGCTCCGAAGGCACCAATTAGGCTAATGCCATTGGCTCCGAAGGCAACATTCATATGTAGGAGAAATTGTATATAGCTATACATGTGTGTATGTGTGAATTAATTAATATGGTGGTTTGTGAGACATTGATGATATATATATATGCATGATTGGTTCTACTAGAAATTCTATATATATATATATATATATATATATATATATATATGCATAACGTGTACAATGTGTAGTATCGTAAAATACCAGCAAACGAAAAAGAATTAAAATGGAAACACAAAATTAAATGAAAAAGAAATCATAAAACTAAAACCCCCCCAAAACCTTATAGTACCGGTTGGTCTTACCAACCGGTACTAAAGGGCTCCAGGCCCCCGGAGCTGGCTCGTGCCACGTGGTTGCCCTTTAGCACCGGTTCGTGCTGAACCGGTACTAAGGGGGGGGGGGCTTTAGTGACCACAATTTAGTGCCGGTTATGTAACCCGCACTACAGGGCCTTACGAACCGGTGCTCATGCCCGGTTCTGCACTAGTGACCCCTAGTTTTCAAATCTGGTCCAATTGCACTTTTGCACTACAACCTATTTAAATATTTCTTTAAAACTTCCACCAAAATTAGGGGGTGTTAGTAGGAGTATATTATTAATCTTTGTGCAAAAACCCACTAATGTTCTTTGAAAATTTGAGCAAATCATCCTCTTTTGCTCTCTGGTCTAGTTTGGCATTTTCTACTGCAACCATATTTTTGCTTGCCCTTTTTCCCTTGATTCTTTTTCCTGCTTATAGTCAACCCTACAAAACCCTTAAGTCCAGGAGAGTGGACCCATTGGAGTATATTTGGTGCATGTAATGATAGATTTTAGTTTCTGTCCAGAAATGGTTTTCTCAAAAACATCCACTAGCAAGTTTCTATTTTTGCCAAACTAACCTCACCACCCTACTTTGCATCTAAAGAGACACTGGTCTGGAGATTTTGGCCACCCCAAGAGTTGCCTAGATGCCCTTGGCATTCTGTCAAACACCTTGGGTGCATGGTCAGTTTTGACATGGCTTTTAGTTTGCATTGTGAACTTGATCCCCTACACCAAAAACCTTGTCCACTAAGCTTCTAACTAATGCTAACCAAGACCTGTAAATCCCCAACCTCACCAAAGCCTCCTAGCATGCCCTGGCATTTTGCCGAACAGACGTGCGTGCGCCCGAGCCGCCGCGTCCCGCTGCCGCCTCCTAGCGCCCGTTCTGGCCCCTCCCACTTGCATCCTACGCACCCCGACTCCTCCCACATCGCAGAGCCGCCCCGGCCACCTCCTGGCGCCCTACAGCACCGCCACCGCAAGCCGCCACCGCCGCCCCGACAACCTCTGCCCTGGACAGTGCCGCCCAACCCACACACGCGCGCCAGCTCGCCCCTTGAGTAGTGTGAAGTTCGCCGGAGCGCGCCGACCAGCTCCACGTCGCCCTACTAGCTACAGCGAGGCGGTTCGCCGAGCTTATATCCGGCCGCCGCGGAACCGACCTAGGCGCGCTATAAATAGGGACACCGAGCTCGTCTAGGCCTCAAGCAACCTCAGGCCACCCCTCTAGAGCACCCATGGCCGGCAATCGAAGAGGGGAAGGTCTTCTTCCCCATCTCCGGTCGGCTCGGCCGCCGCTACGTCCCAGTCCATTTCATCGCGAACAGAGCTTCTCCAGTCCATCCAGTGCCACCAACCTTCTCCCCTTGACCTTGCGGAGCCGCCCAGCCTCTCAAACGCGATCGCAAGGCACCATAGATCAAACCCTCAATTCATCCCGAAGCTACCTCCGTCGCGGAGCTCGCCGCCGGCGACTCCCTCCGTCCCCGCAAGCCTGTCGACCACCGGGAGGACCGCCCTGGACTGGCGGATCCATCCCCGCCATCAGAACCCCGCATGGAGCTGCCGTTCGCCGACGGCGATCGCCGGAGCCCTGCCCCCGCTCGGACAGAGGAGGAGGGAGGCGCGGCCGACCGGTCAAACCTGACCAGTGGGCCCCTTGGACCCACTGTCAGTGACCCCGAGCCGGCCCGTGTGGTTTAAGTGGAAGCGTAAAGCGCAGAGTATGCCTTCCCCTCGAACCGTTTTTCTTTTCCGTTTCCTTTATTTAATTTAAAAAAAAACAGAAATTTGACTAAACTTTGACTGGCTACAACTTTTTAAATATAACTCGAAATGAGTTGATTCTTTTTCCTACCTCTCTCAAATATTGTCTAGTTTATTTTCAGATTTATTTGAAAAAAATTCAGATAACTTTTTTGTACTGTTTTGAAACTATGTTTTAATTCAATGTTTTCAAAAAATAGGATTTTTGGAGAAGAAAAACTTTCAAAAGTTTTAGGATGCACCCTGCCTCTACACAACTTGAATGCAAGCATTCTGAACTCTGGCATAATATTTTTGTGTGTCGTTTGAATACGGTTACGACACTCCTTGTCTCGGAGTTTTGTTATTTTATGTGATGATATGAGCATACTCATAAGTCCATATTGATGATTCCGTGCTACTGAAATTTTATACGTTGTGATAGTAATCACCCTCGTATGCCTTTCATACATACCGTGAGGAAGCCGGGAAAGTCTCTGTCTTGGGTAGACACGAGCTTGTCCTTAGTTCCTCGTCGAGACGGTTGTGTCCGGTATGGCTTGACGGGGTATGATGAGTGGTGATTCTGCCTGTTGGTTGAAAATATATTTGTTATGCTAATCATGCAGGGAATACTTAAACCTCCTGAGTCGGTCGTAGATCGAGTCTTGTTCCAGTAAGCCCCATACTTGTTTCGTACTACCACTTGTCCCTACCGCAGGTAGGGTATGGTTCAGTAAGTTGTCAACCCCTTCCTAGCACACACCGTACAGAGAGGCCATGGTGGAAGATACCGGCTGCATCCGGTAGGCATGCCACCTTGTCCCGGGGCATGGGTGTTTCCGGTTGGGACCGAGAGGGGGGCACCCCTTAGAGCGCGCGATATAAATTTGATCCCATGCTACGTGAGGTTGTAGCCTCCCCACTTTGAGTTTCGCTTAATAGGTGTCGTGGGTGATTCCAGACACCGGTGAGTTAAGCTGGTGTGTGCGGGTCAGGTGTGTTTTCAATTAAAAGACCGTAGACGGAATTAGTCCCGATGACTAAAGGAATCCGTTACTCGTGGGTAAAGAGTACACCCTCTGCAGAGATCATATCTATTCGAATAGCCGTGTCCATGTTTAAGGACTACAGTCTGGGATGTGTCCAGTGTCGGTCTTAGTGTCGGTCTTCGGAGGAGAAACTACTAAACCAGAACATGGATCATGACTTGTGACGTATGATGATTATGATTATTATTATTATGGACTAACCATTTAAATTATTTGAATTATTGAGTATCCCTGGGACGGTTCTACCTCCTGGATATTCATTGTGATTATTTCCTTATAAGCCCTTTATGTGGTGTCGCTCAGACGCCCGACTGTAGCATGCTTGTTGTTCGTTTACTTTATAAGCCCTTTATGAGGTGTCGCTCAGACACCCGACTGTGGCATGCTTGTTACTTATTTACTTTATAAGCCCTTTATGAGGTGTCGCTCAGACGCCCGATTGTGGCATGCTTGTTATTTGTTTACCTTATAAGCCCTTTATGAGGTGTCGCTCAGACGCCCGACAGTGGCATGCTTGTTACTTGTTTACTTTATAAGCCCTTTATGTGGTGTCGCACAGACGCCCGACTCAGGCATGCTTTATATATTTTATCCTTTCGAGGCATCGCTTCAGACACCCGATCGGTGCATTCTATTTTTATTCTCTGATTGCATATTCATGTTTTATATGAACAACCTGCTTGGGTGCATCATGGATTTTGATTTCATTACCGACGTTGTGATTATAGAATATTTCAGAGCATGATTATCTTTTGTTATACTATACATGTGTTCATGATGTTTGTGAGTACATTCAAAGTACTCACTGGCTTGTCCCTGGCTATTGTCTTGGCCAGATTTCTTGCTTGGAGAGGAGCGTTGAGATGACAGCCCCGGAACCTAGGCAACGATGATAGCAGCCTCGCGAAGATATGAGTTATCCAGGTCAGCAGTTCCTGTGGGAAATGGAGTCCCATAGACCCTGATGATCCACAAACCGCTTCCGCCATCAACCACTAGAAACCATTTGTTGTACTCATAGGTCAGAATGGTCTTGTACTGCATATTATGTATTTTGCTTGGAATTTCTGTATCGAGTTGGTGCCTCATCAGCTAACAGTAATCCTGGGGCTAATGAGCACAAGGGCCATTTTCTGGGAAATTAATATCCCAAAAATCCGGTCCTGACAAACTTGGTATCAGAGCCAGGCTGACCATTGGCTAATCCTATCTTAGACAGGTCGAAAAAACTAGGTTAACCAACCCACCAGACCTTAACCTAACCCCAGCCAAGCTTCTCGTGTAAGATAGCCACACAGTGACCCCGACACTTTTGGTAGTCGGTGCCCAACCTATCAGCCTAGCCTGCCGATCACGCGCCAATGACCGACACCTAAATTGTCCCATTTGCAAGCGTGCGAAGGAAGACTCCGTCCCCTTTTTCTATAAAAAGGGCACGCTAGCCTCAACACAGCAAAGCCCAGCATCTTCCCCAAACCAAGACATAATGCCTGGCCCCGTTGTACACAATGAGACCACAGCAACCAACCTTGGAGGTTTTGTGACCGTGCTCGCAAACCTCACCTGCCGTGCCTTTGCATTAGAAGAGCCACCAGAATATGTTGTGTACCAAGGACCCATGAGCGGTGAGAGCTGTCAATTCTGGGCCATTGTGCACATCTATGGTAGGGGTCTATCGCCAGAACGCCCCTACAGGTTCACCGGAAGGACAACTTCCTTTGAGCCACAAGCCATCCAACTAGCCACGCGAGAGGCTATAGTTCAACTCCGGCACTTGTCGCCCAGAGTTAACTGTCGCTTGTTCTACTGCTACCCCAGCCGTGATGGATATGGTAGGCCACCCCAGGTTTCCAACGGAGATCACAAGATGGACCCTGCATTGTTGCATCTGGTGCGCTATGTAAGTGCACTAGAGGATATGTTCCATCAAATCACCCTTGATCTGATCGCAGCTCGTGGAGAACTGGTTCACGGAGCCCCGACAAGAAGAGAAGATGAGCCCGACACCGACAACCCAGTCGTGCTGTTCGAACAAACGATCGAATCCTTGAGGACTACCCCAGCCATCGACCATAATACTTTGATGTCCCCCGAAGTGCTTCGTCGCCTTTTGGGAACACGTTCCAACGGGATTGTGGCCAACAATCCCCGGGATGGTCATCATCGCTACCCCGACCCTGCAGCCCCTCAACCCCCTCCAGCTAATCCCGACGGTGAAACCCGTGAAGAAACCTCGACATCCACAAGGCACGCCCACCTAGATATAAACGAAGTAGACTAAGTCACTCGAGTAGTACCGAGTCTTACTATGTCCACGCCCTGTAATTGTGTGATCCTGTATCACCATAACTAAATGTTGTTTGCTTGTGCGCCCCTGTTTTAAATAGTAACCATGCATAAGTATGTTGGTATATGGTTGCATTTTTAATTCCAAGTGTAGCTACCAAAAACCAACCTCGACGACTCAAAGTTTGTGCTATGAGTAAACCATTTGGTTTCAGCTAATAGCAGTAATATTTTCAAAACAACCCTTATCAAATCTCGAGAACGAGATTTTTCTGAAGGGGGGAAGTGTTGTAACACCCCAAAAATTTAACCATTTTTTGTTTATTAAAATTTTGCCAGGAAATTAAATTTTCATTATTCTGGATTTATTTTTGATCTCAGAACCTCTCTTTTCTTCTAAGTTGTGGAGTTTACACTCCAAGAAAAAACTTTCCAGTTATTATTGGACTTGTTTACCCTCTCAAATAAAACAATTCTTTTATCAGTGGGATTATTTATATAATTATTTTTCGCCGAGCTTTATTTCTCTAAGATAGTTTTTCATAAAGTTTTAAGGTCCCATTTGCACTGCAACCCTTTGATAAATTCATTTAAAAATCCCACCAAAATTTGGGGGTGACATATGATGTCCCTAAATCACTTTTATGCAAAAAATATCCTTTAGTCTTTTAGAGATTTTGAGCTTTACCCCTAGTTTTCAAATCTGGTCCAATTGCACTTTTGCACTACAACCTATTTAAATATTTCTTTAAAACTTCCACCAAAATTAGGGGGTGTCAGTAGGAGTATATTATTCATCTTTGTGCAAAAACCCACTAATGTTCTTTGAAAATTTTGAGCAAATCATCCTCTTTTGCTCTCTGGTCCTATTTGGCATTTTCTACTGCAACCATATTTTCGCTTGCCCTTTTTCCCTTGATTCTTTTTCCTGCTTATAGTCCTCCCTACAAAACCCTTAAGTCCAGGAGAGTGGACCCATTGGAGTATATTTGGTGCATGTAATGATATATTTTAGTTTCTGTCGAGAAATGGTTTTCTCAAAAACTTCCTCTAGCAAGTTTCTATTTTTGCCAAACTAACCTCACCACCCTACTTTGCATCTAAAGAGTCACTGGTCTGGAGATTTTGGCCATCCAAGAGTTGCCTAGATGCCCTTGGCATTCTGTCAAACACCTTGGGTGCATGGTCAGTTTTGACATGGCTTTTAGTTTGCATTGTGAACTTGATCCCCTACACCAACAACCTTGTGCACTAAGCTTCTAACTAACGCTAACCAGGACCTGTAAATCCCCAACCTCACCAAAGCCTCCTAGCATGCCCTGGCATTTTGCCGAACAGTTGGCGTGCATGCTCTGGGTGCGGCCAGAGCGCGCGTTTTGCACGTGCGTGCGCCCGAGCCGCCGCGTCCTGCTGCCGCCTCCCCGCGCCCGTTCTGGCCCCTCCCACTTGCAGCCGACGCGCCCCGACTCCTCCCACATCGCAGAGCTGCCCCGGCCCCCTCCTGGCGCCCTACAGCGCCGCCACCGCAAGCCGCCACCGCTGCCCCGACCACCTCTAGCCTGGACAGTGTCGTCCAAGCCACACGCGTGCGCCAGCTCGCCCCTTGAGAAGTGTGAAGTTCGTCAGAGCGCGCCGGCCAGCTCCACGTCGCCCTGCTAGCTACAGCGAGGCGGTTCGCCGAGCTTATCTCCGGCCGCCGCGGAACCGACCTAGGTGCGCTATAAATAGGGACACCGAGCTTGCGTAGGCCTCAAGCAACCTCAGGCCACCCCTCTAGAGCCCCCATGGCCGGCAATCTAAGAGGGGAAGGTCGTCTTCCCCATCTCCGGTTGGCTCGGCCGCTGCTACGTCCCAGTCCATTTCGTCGTGAACAGAGCTTCTCCAGTCCATCCAGTGCCACCAACCTTCTCCCCTCGACCTTGCGGAGCCGCCCAGCCTCTCAAACGTGATCGCAAGCCACCATAGATCAAACCCTCAATTCATCCCGAAGCTACCTCCTCCGCAGAGCTCGCCGCCGGCGACTCCCTCCGTCCCCGCCAGCCTGTCGACCACCGGGAGGACCGCCCTGGACTGGCGGATCCATCCCCGCCCTTAGAACCCCGCAGGGAGCTGCCGTTCGCTGACGGTGATCGCCGAAGCCCCGCCCCCGCTCGGACAGAGGAGGAGGGAGGCGCGGTCGACCGGTCAAACCTGACCAGTGGGCCCCTTGGACCCACTGTCAGTGATCCCGAGCCGGCCCGCATAGTTTAACTGGAAGCGTAAAGCGCAGAGTACGCCTTCCCCTCGAACCGTTTTTCTTTTCTATTTCTTTTATTTAATTGAAAAAAACAGAAATTTGACTAAACTTTGACTGGCTATAACTTTTTAAATATAACTCGAAATGAGTTGATTCTTTTTCCTACCTCTCTCAAATATTGTCTAGTTTATTTTCAGATTTATTTGAAAAAATTTCAGACAACATTTTTGTACTGTTTTGAAACTATGTTTTAATTCAATGTTTTCAAAAAATAGGATTTTTGGAGAAGAAGAAAAAGTTTCAAAAGTTTTAGGATGCACCCTGCCTCTGCAGAACTTGAAGGCAAGCATTCTGAACTCTTACATAATATTTTTGTGTGTCGTTTGAATACGGTTACAACACTCCTTGTCTCGGAGTTTCGTAATTTTATGTGATGATATGAGCATACTCATAAGTGCATATTCATGATTCCGTGCTACTGAAATTTTATACATTGTGATAGTAATCACCCTCGTATGCCTTTCATACATACCGTAAGGAAGCCGAGAAAGTCTCTGTCTTGGGTAGACACGAGCTTGTCCCTAGTTCCTCGTCGAGACGGTTGTGTCCGGTATGGCATGACGGGGTATGATGAGTGGTGATTCTGCCTGTTGGTTGAAAATATATTTGTTATGCTAATCATGCAGGGAATACTTAAACCTCCTAAGTCGGCCATAGATCGAGTCTTGTTCTAGTAACCCCCATACTTGTTTCGTACTACCACTTGTCCCTGCCGCAGGTAGGGTACGGTTCAGTAAGTTGTCAACCCCTTCCTAGAACACACCGTACAGAGAGGCCATGGTGGAAGATACCGGCTGCATCCGGTAGGCATGCCACCTGGTCCGGGGCATGGGTGTTTCTGGTCGGGACCGAGAGGGGGCATCCCTTAGAGCACGCGATATAAATTTGATCCCATGCTACGCGAAGTTGTAGCCTCCCCACTTAGAGTTTCGCTTAATAGGTGTCGTGGGTGATTCCAGACACCGGTGAATTAAGCTGGTGTGTGCGGGTCAGGTGTGTTTTCAATTAAAAGACTGTAGACGGAATTAGTCCCGATGGACTAAAGGAATCCGTTACTCGTGGGTAAGGAGTACACCCTCTGCAGAGATCATATCTATTCGAATAGCCGTGTCCTTGGTTAAGGACTACAGTCTGGGATGGGTCAAGTGTCGGTCTTAGTGTCGGTCTTCGGAGGAGAAACTACTAAACCAGAACATGGATCATGACTTGTGACGTATGATGATTATGATGATTATTATTATGGACTAACCATTTAAATTATTTGAATTATTGAGTATCCCTGGGACGGTTCTACCTCCTGGATATTCATTGTGATTATTTCCTTATAAGCCCTTTATGTGGTGTCGCTTAGACGCCCGACGGTGGCATGGTTGTTATTCGTTTACTTTATAAGCCCTTTATGAGGTGTCGCTCAGACGCCCGACTGTGGCATGCTTGTTACTTATTTACTTTATAAGCCCTTTATGAGGTGTCGCTCAGACGCCCGATTGTGGCATGCTTGTTATTTGTTTACCTTATAAGCCCTTTATGAGGTGTCGCTCAGACGCCCGACTGTGGCCTGCTTGTTACTTGTATACTTTATAAGCCCTTTATGTGGTGTCGCACAGACGCCCGACTGAGGCATGATTTATATATTTTATCCTTTCGAGGCATCGCTTCAGACACCCGATCGGTGCATTCTATTTTTATTCCCTGATTGCATATTCGTGTTTTATATGAACAACCTGCTTGCGTGCATCATGGGTTTTGATTTCATGACTGATGTTGTGATTATAGAATAATTCAGAGCATGATTATCTTTTTTATATTATACCTGTGTTCATGATGTTTGCGAGTACATTCAAAGTACTCACTGGCTTGTCCCTGGCTATTGTCTTGGCCAGATTTCTTGCTTGGAGAGGAGCGTTGAGATGACAGCCCCGGAACCTAAGCAACGATGATAGCAGCCTCGCAAAGATAGGAGTTATCCAGGTCAGCAGTTCCTGTGGGAAATGGAGTCCCATAGACGCTGATGATCCAAAAACCGCTTCCGCCATCAACCACTAGAAACCATTTGTTGTACTCATAGACTAGAATGGTCTTGTACTGCATATTATGTATTTTGCTTGGAATTTCTGTATCGAGTTGGTGCCTCATCAGCTAACAGTAATCCTGGGGCTGATGAGCACAAGGGCCAATTTTTTGGGAAATTAATATCCCGTCTTCTAGCTGTGAGCATGTGAGTGACTATCAGTCATGGTCACTAGCCGGTCTTCAATAGCTTGGCTACATATGGTCATGTACTGCAGAAGATTCTCTCTTTGTGATGAAGAATCAAACCAACCATGCTCTCTCAATCACGCGTTAATTTGTGGTTGTCGGTGTCAAACACGATGATATTATGGCGTGTACAGGAAGGAGATCATCAACCGTTGGAGGGGTAGTTAGTTAGACAGGATACTTTGTAATCTTTATCTCCTCTTATCTCTAGTTTTCTTCCTTTCCAAGATGTCTCTCTTTCAACAACCTGAGTACACGTATCTGGGTTTGCACCCCATCTATTTAGAACGCAACACGTCGGCCAGGATAGGCAAGACGTTTGCCGCAAGTCGCACAAGGTATGAGAGCCATCTTCTTTCATTAAACTCTAACTAGTCCATTGAGGGAGTCTAGGATTAGGAGGTATGCGGACAGCCGGACTGTGTACAACGTCCAGACTATTGAAGCGTGAAGATACAAGACTCAAGACTTCGGCCCGTGTCCGGATGGGACTTTCCTTGGCGTGGAAGGCAAGCTTGGCGATTCGGATATTATATTTCCTTCCTTGTAACCGACTCCATGTAAACCCTAGCCCTCTCGGGTGTCTATATAAACCGGAGAGGTTGGTCCTTAGTAGACCGATCACAATTATCATACCATCATAGGCTAGCTCTTAGGGTTTAGCCTCTACGATCTCGTGGTAGATCTACTCTTGTACTACCCATATCATCAATATTAATCAAGCAGGAAGTAGGGTTTTACCTCCATCGAGAGGGCCCGAACCTGGGTAAACATCTGTGTCCCTTGCTTCCTGTTACCATCATCCTTGACGCACAGATCGGGACCCACTACCCGAGATCCGCCGGTTTTGACACCGACATTGGTGATTTCATTGAGAGTTCCTCTATGTCGTCGCCGTCAGGCTCGATGGCTCCTTCGATCATCATCAACGACGCTGTCCAGGGCGAGACCTTCCCCGCCCCCCCCCCCCTGGACAGATCTTCGTGTTCGGCGGCTTCGCACTGCGAGCCAACTCACTTGGCCATCTGGAGCAGATCGACAGCTACGCCCCTGGCCACCAGGTCAGGTTCGGAAACCTGAACTACACGGTGGACATCCGCGGAGACTTGATCTTTGATGGATTTGGGCCTATGCCAGGAGCACCGGACAGTCTCGACGAGCACGGCTTAGACCTGCCATCGGAAGAAGCTCGGGGTATCGCCCCCGTAGTATCTCCGGACCTAGATCCGGAGCAGGCTGCGCTGCCTAAGGACGGAGGGATGGACACCGCCCCCCAGGTCGCGCCCTCATCGGCGGTGGAGCCGAACACGGGTCTTACCTCTGCGGTGGCCCGCGACTCCGAACCCCCGGATTCGTATCCGGACGTTGGTTCCAGTCCACACTCCCGAGCCCGTCGGGCCAGGATGGGCTCCGATAATGGAGTTCACCGCTGCGGATATCTTCCAGCACTGGCCCTTTGGCGATATGCTAGACTCATTAAAGTCTCTCTCTTTGTCAGGAGGCTCTTCGCCGAACTATGTCCGGCTTGAGTGGGAGGCAGGCGAGGAAGGAATTTGTTGCCCACCCACCACCCACTTCATTGCCACGGTCGATGACTTAACCGAGGTACTGAATTTCGACTCCGAAGACATCGACGGTATGGACGACGATGCAGGAGAAGAACATGAACCACCGCTCACTGGGTGGTGGACAGCCACCTCTTCTTATGATATATATATGGTGGACACTCCGAAGGAGACGAATGGCGATGAGGCAATGGAGGATAAAACCTCAGGGAAAAACCAAGGAATGGGCGTCGTCGGCGCCACTCCAAGCCCCACCGCACTAATACCGGCCCAGGAGACGAAAACAATCCGAATGGAGCCGAAGAAGAATACAACCCTGATCAGCCCGCCTTCGAGCAGGCCGAACAGGAGGATGAGCAGGTCAGCCCAGAAGAACAGGCGACGGACGAATACCCGGAGAAGGACAACTACATGCCCCCTTCCGAAGACGAGATTAGCCTCGGCGACTGTCGGTGTCAAAACTGGCGGATCTCGGGTAGGGGGTCCCGAACTGTGCGTCTAGGCGGATGGTAACAGGAGACAAGGGACACGATGTTTTTACCCAGGTTCGGGCCCTCTCGATGGAGGTAAAACCCTACTCCTGCTTGATTAATATTGATGATATGGGTAGTACAAGAGTAGATCTACCACGAGATCAGAGTGGCTAAACCATAGAAGCTAGCCTATGGTATGATTGTTGTTTTTCCTATGGATTAAAACCCTCCGGTTTATATAGACACCAGAGAGGGTTAGGGTTACACATGGTCGGTTACAATGGTAGGAGATCTACATATCCGTATCGCCAAGCTTGCTTTCCACGCCAAGGAAAGTCCCATCCGGACACGGGGCGAAGTCTTCAATCTTGTATCTTCATAGTCCAGGAGTCCGGCCAAAGGTCATTGTTCGGCTATCCGGACACCCCTAATCCAGGACTCCCTCAGTAGCCCCCGAACCAGGCTTCAATGACGATGAGTCTGGCGCATAGATTGTCTTCGGCATTGCAAGGCGGCTTCTTCTCCAAATCCTGTGTACCTGTTGAGTAGCGTCCGGCTCCTCGTAAATATTGCGCTCCTTGCCTTCCACGCCCAATAATGGCCATCTTCCACGTGTTTGAACGAATGCGAAATGCCAGGGTATTTTTACATTTAGCCCCCTAGCTGCGCAAATGAGCTGCCTATAAAAGAGACGAGGATCTAGATCTGAACCACACCATCCTCCCTTCGCGAGCATTCATCGGAGCGCATCTGACAAAAATCCATTCCATCATGGATAGTCGACGCGGCACCTCCTCTCGCGCCCCCAGCCCTCAGTCTGGAGATTGGGGGAGATGCTCCATCCCGCATAGCGAGCTAGTGATGCTCCAAACCAAGGGATTTCTTCCCCCGGCCTTCATGGTTCCGGTTCGAGCCGGACTCGCCACTTATAAGGGCGGAAAGCAAGCAGAGAGCGTCCCCAGTCCCTCTAAAGGAGAGAGGGTGTGCCTTATCCCTTATTTGATGAGGGAGCTCAGATTTCGAATTCATTCGTTTCTCCGGGGGTTCTGGAGTTCTACGGCCTCCTGTTGCACAATCTTACGCCTGCCTCCATTTTGCACATTGCGGGCTTCGTGGCCCTTTGCGAGCTGTTTTTGGGCATCGAGGCTCATTTTGCGCTGTGGAAGAGGTTGTTCTGCCTCGTACCCCGTTCTTAGGAGGGGTCGATATATCAAGTGGGCGGAGCCGAACTATGGCGCATCGCCGGGACCGGATATCCATCCGTAACCCCAAAGAAGGCGTCCGAAGACTGGCCTTCGGAATGGTTTTATATAGAAAATGTCCCCCTGCCAGACCCTGTTCGGATCGGCCTCCCGGAGTTCAACAATGCTCCTTTGAAGAAACGCCTAAGCTGGCGTCCATGGAGCCCTCGGAGGGAAAATGACAGGGACGTCCTTTACCTGATGAGCCGAATAAGGTTGTTGGCTCATTCCGAACTGACCATGATCGGGGTCATGGCCACATGTATTATGCGGGGGGTGCAGCCGCTCCAGTATAGAGGCCACCCCATGTGGGATTTCAACAGGGAGGATGATGCCACCCGCCAGGGCCGTAAGGGCCGGGATCGGTCGCCGATCTGATGAAGATCTTGTCCGCATTGTACAAGGGAGAAGAGGAGGAATTTCTCCGCGTCAATCCACAGGACGGATTTTCTATGAATAATCCCCCAAGCTGGGTAAGCGGAACTGCGCCGGGCCGTAAAGGATATAAACAGCCCGCCTCAACAACCCCAGAATCCGGAATGGTTCCTCGATCCGGCCTCCCAAGAGGATCCGGACATATCGGTGGAGCTGATTGATGGGGTATTTCACCAGCTGAGCATCGATAATGCCTTGGTCGCCATTACGGCTGATTACCCCGGAATACTTCCATCCTCACAGGTAACCGAGACCGAAGTCCCAATACTCTGATAATGACCCGTTCGTGCTTATTTTTGATCACCGTATACCAATGGTGTTTTGCAGGGGGTGCCCTTGAGGCGGAAGGCCGAGCCCGCGGCGGCTAGCCAACAACGGGCAGCACGGCCCAGTAGGCTAAAAAGAAGTGCGGTCCGGATCGAAACACCGACGCAATGGTATGCCGTGTCACCTTATTCCCAGGTTTGATTCCCGGAAGTCATACTAACGCGCGTGCTCCCTTCAGGAAAAAGAGCGCTCGCCGGACTACATCCGGAGAGGTTGCAAACCGAGCCTCCTCCAGCCAGGCTCCAAAGCCAGGCCCAGAGGCGGAGGCGAACACGAAGCGTGCGTCGGATGCTCCTCCGACAGAGGATGCCGACAGACTGTCCGTCACCAACTCCGAGGTGGAGAGAGCCATGAATCACAGGCGCCGCCGGACAATTCTTCGTGACACATGTTTCTCCCAAGAGGCATTGAATGCCTTCAATTCGGGAGATGCGCACCTCCGTGCCGCTCAAGATGGTCTAGCCAGAGCCACAGAGCAGTATGTAAAAGACATACGGGTGAGAAAATTTGACAGTTATATATGCCAGTAGCCCCCGAGACTTGAAATAGTTAGAATAACTGATTTAAGGATCATTTGTTATGCAGGATCTTACAGAAAAGAATACCCGACTGTCCCAGGAGCTTGAAGAGTGCAAGGCCCAACTTGAGAGGCTGCACTAGCCGCGACAGGGGAAGCCAAAGAGACCCCCTCTGGTAATATATGCCTCAAAAGATAAGTAGTTTGTGAAGTGCGGCGTGTGTATAAGTCTGACAATAACATTGCAGATGGCGCCGGGATAGATCCGGACAAGCAACAGCTCTTGCGCTGGTTAAAAGCTGGCGAGAATGTGCTTACAAGGGTGAGGCAAGAGAAACATAATCTCCAAGATGCCAACACCCAGCTGGGTGAGGAACTAAAGGATGTTCGTGCCCAGCTGTCTGACTCCGTTAAGGAGAATCGGTGGCTTCGACGTGGCATTTTTAGTAAGTGCTTGAACGAACTTTGAAAAAGAGTTTGGCGAGGAAGTCGACTAACAGAATTATGTCTGTAGGTATGCTCACAGGTTGTCCTGCAGAGGAAATGCCCGGTTCTATGGGTGGCTTCTTCCCGAGCTATTGCAACTGCACGAATAAGTTCGGCAGGTGATGAAAGGCGTTGCCCAAGCCTTGTGGCCATCTATTTCCCTGCCCGAAGGCCTTGGAGAGCTTACAGAGAGGCTTCAGGGAGCACGGCGGCGCTTCCGATTATAGAAGATATCGGCCTGCCGTCAAGGCGCCAGGGAGGCCTGGGCCATGGTGAAGACGCGGTACACGAAGGCTGACCCAAACCACATGGCCGAGGTCGGACCTGTGGGGCCCGATGGGAAGGCGATCCCTGTGAGCTTAGTGTACGGCCAAGTAGAATTGCCGCAAAGTATTCCCAGCAGGACTGTAAACTAGACAGCCTATTAGATGGCATTGAAGAGCAATACAATCAGTCAAGTTGACTATGTAATTTAAGATGACATGTAAAATGCCTTCTAGCCGGATTGTAGATCGTTTGTCATGGCGGACCTTTTCGCTTCAACCACGGGACCCAATAGTCCAGAGTGTGTCCGAATACCCTCGCGGTTATATAAGAACCGGGGCATGCATAGAAACCAGGCGTAGGGGTCATTAGTGCTTTATCAGACAAGTGCCCAACTAGTTATGTTATATTACATGGTTAGTAAGAAACATCTTCCAGGGAGAATAGTTCCGTTAGGGGTTCCTTTCCCTGGGAGGCATGCCCTAAAGTGCATGTCCGGACTGCGAAAAAAGCAGAAAAACATCTGGGGGCAGATAAATAAATAGGTAAGAAATCGTATTTTAGTTCACCGACCGAATATTCCCTTAAGAATGCTAGCTTTCGGCTTCACCCAGTCTGAGGTACACATCCTGCTGACCCAGCAGTAACAATCGCAGAGGTGCTCCCTTTACCACCTAGCCGAACAATCGGGAACGTAGGGGTAAGCACAAGAGCCAGGCAACCCAGCTTGGCCAAAACTTAAGTCATATCGATGCATATAATAGCAAATAAAAGGTACATGCGGAAGCGTGACACATGTGTTGGGCATGAAGCCCGTATAAATAAGCTTCTATTAAAGAAGCCCCCAGGTATAATGAGTGCGGATAGCGCGTCAAGTGTGTGCGAACAATGCGCGAACGAGCCTTCTAAGGCCGTAAGAGTAGGGAGGGAGAAGGAGAGAAATATAAGAGAGCTATTCTGTAAAATATAGACGGAGGAAGGAGACGAACTCAGAATTCGGCGCTAGGCGTAGAATCTTCGGAGGCGGGCTGTGTTCCATGGGTTCGGATCGAGTCGGTTATCCGATGCATTTCGTAGACGGTACGCTCGGCCGTCAGGACTTGGTCCATGATGAAGGAACCTTCCCATTTGGGCTTCAGTTTGTCCTTTTTCTTGTCCGGCAGGCGTAGAACTAATTCGCCAACATTGTAAGTTTTGGCCCGTACTTCTCTGCTTTGATATCTTCGAGCTTGCTGTTGATAGAATGCGGAACGCACTTCTGCCACATCACGCTCCTCCTCCAAGGCGTCCAAACTGTCCTGCCGATCGAGCTCGGCTTCTCTTTCTTCGTACAGGCGCACGCGAGGTGAGTCATGAATTATGTCGTAGGCCAGAACTGCAGCTGCGCCGTATACCATAAAGAATGGTGTGAATCCGGTAGTGCGATTCGGCGTGGTCCGCAGCCCCCAGAGTACGGAGTCGAGCTCCTCTACCCAGTGCGTGTTATATTCCTTGAGGGACCACACTAGTCTCGGTTAGTGCCGTTCATGATTAGACCATTTGCTCGCTCGACGTTAGTTTGAGGGTGATAGACTGAAGCATAGTCGAGCTTGATGCCCATGTTTTTGCACCAGAGTTTTACCTCGTCGGCCATAAAGTTCGTGCCGTTATCAGTGATGATGCTGGGGGGGGACGCTGTAACGGTGTACCACCCCTGATATGAAGTCTATCACCGGTCCGGATTCGGCCGTCTTAACAGGCTTGGCTTCTATCCATTTGGTGAATTTATCCACCATGACCAGTAGGTATTTTTGCTTGTGGGTTCCTCCTTTAAGGGGTCCAACCATATCAAGCCCCCAGACCACGAACGTCCAGGTGATGGGTATAGTTTTGAGGGCGGTGGGTGGCATGTGGCTTTGATTAGCAAAGAGATGGCAACCAACGCATTGTTGGACTAAGTCCTGAGCATCTGCCCGGGCCGTCGGCCAATAAAATCCTGTACGGAAGGCCTTGCCTACAAGGGCCTGGGCTGCGGAGTGGTGCCCGCCGAGTCCGGCATGAATTTCAGCCAGAAGATTCCGCCCTTCCTCTTCGGAGAAACACCTTTGAAGGACTCTGGTTTTGCTTTTCTTATAAAGCTCTCCCTCATGGACCTTATAGGCTTTAGATCGCCGCACTATGCAGCGGGCCTCATTTTGGTCCTTGGGAAGTTCCTGCCTGGTTAGGTAGGCTAGATATGGTTCTGTCCACGGGGCGATGACTGCCATTATTACGTGGGCTGAAGGTGTTACTTCGTTGGCAGAACCGCCAATTGTGTCAGAATGTTCGGTGTCGGGCAGTGCGGTTGGGTCCGGGTTGTTATTTCCGAACTCCCCCTCCCATAGTACGGATGGCTTGAACAACCTCTCTAGGAAGATGTTGGGAGGGACGGCATCGCGCTTTGCGCCAATGCGTGCCAATACGTCTGCTGCCTAGTTGTTATCCCGGGCTATATGGTGAAATTCGAGCCCCTCAAACCGAGCTGACATTTTTAGGACGGCGTTGCGATAAGCTGCCATTTTCGGATCCTTGGCATCGAAGTCTCCATTTATTTGGGATATCGCGAGGTTCGAATCCCCGCGCACCTCTAGGCGTTGAATGCCCATGGAGACTGCCATCCGGAGACCATGTAGAAGGGCCTCGTATTCGGCTGCGTTGTTGGAGTCCGTATACATTATCTGGAGTATGTATTGAATTGTATCTCCGGTTGGGGACGTCAGAACGACGCCAGCCCCCAGACCAGCCAACATTTTGGAGCCGTCGAAGTGCATGATCCAGTTGGAATATGCGCCGTACTCTTTAGGGAGTTCGGCTTCAGTCCATTCGGCGACGAAGTCGGCCAAAACTTGCGAGTTAATAGCTCGCTGTGGCTTATAGGTTATGTCGAACGGGACGAGCTCAATGGCCCATTTGGCAATCCGTCCCGTTGCATCGCGGTTGTTTATAATGTCGTTAAGAGGTACTTCGGAGGCTACTGTTATCAAACACTCTTGAAAGTAGTGTCGCAGCTTCCGGGATGCCATAAACACCGCGTACGCTATCTTCTGATAATGCAGGTACCGTGACTTGCATGGAGTTAGGACAGTGAACACGTAGTAAACTGGTTTTTGAAGGGGGAACTTGTGTCCGTCCGTTTCTCGTTCGACAACGAGTACCACGCTGACAACTTGATGAGTTGCCGCGATATACAATAGCATTGGTTCGCCCATGTTGGGCGCGGCCAGGACCGGGTTTGTTTCCAATATGGCTTTTATTTCTTCGAGTCCGGCCATGGCGGCATCCGTCCACTCAAAGTGTTCGGTGCATCGGAGGAGGCGATAAAGGGGCAATGCCTTTTCTCCCAAACGGAAGATAAAGCGGCTTAGAGCCGCCACGCAGCCAGTCAATTTTTGTATTTGTTTGAGGTCCTTTGGGATATCCAATTGTGACAGAGCTCGGATCTTGGCTGGCTTTGCTTCAATTCCTCTGCCGGATACAATGAAGCCCAAGAGCTTTCCGGCTGCTACGCCGAAAACGCATTTTTCCGGGTTGAGCTTGATGTCATATGTTCGGAGATTATCGAATGTGAGCCTCAAGTTGTCTAATAGAGTTTCGACATGCTTGGTTTTAACGACCACATCGTCTACGTATGCCTCCATTGTTTTGCCGATCTGGTTTGCCAGACATGTCTGAATCATACGCTGATATGTTGCGCCGGTGTTTTTGAGCCCGAAGCGCATTGGGTTGAAGTAGAATGGGCCATATGAGGTGATGAATGTCGTTGCGGCTTGGTCGGGCTCTGCCATCTTAATTTGATGGTAGCCGGAGTATGCGTCGAGGAAGCACAACGAATCGTGTCCTGCGGTAGCGTCGACAATTTGATCGATGCGGGGGAAGGGGAAGGGATCCTTTGGGCAAGCCTTGTTAAGGTCCTTGAAATCGACGCATAGGCGCCAGGATTTGTCCTTCCTTGATACCATCACCAGGTTTGCTAGCCAGTCCGGATGTTTTATATCTCTGATGAATCCGGCCTCCAATAGTTTGGCTAGCTCCTCTCCCATGGCCCGTCTCTTGGGTTCGGAGAAACGCCGAAGAGCTTGTTTGACTGGCTTTAATCCTTTTAGTATGTTTAGGCTGTGCTCGGCCAGCCGGCGTGGGATTCCTGGCATGTCTGAAGGGTGCCAAGCAAAAATGTCCCAATTTTTGCGTAGGAATTCTCGTAGTGCGGCGTCTACATCAGGGTTTATTTGTGCCCCGATGGAGGCCATTTTTGTAGGGTCCGTTGGATGGACTTGGAATTTGACTATTTTTTCCGCCGACTTAAAGGAGGTGGACTTGGATCTCTTATCGAGTATCACATCGTCCCTGTTCACCGTGGAGCGTAGCGCAGTGAGTTCCTCGGCCGCTAGGGCTTCGGATAGTGCCTCAAGGGTCAGTGCGGCTGTCTTGTTTTCGGCGCGGAGTGCTATGTCCGTTGGGCCTGGGCATTTTGAGCTTCATGTACCCGTAATGGGGTATAGCTTGAAAAATTGTGAATGTGTCTCGCCCTAATAGAGCGTGATATCCGCTGCTGAACGGGGCCACTTGGAACGTGACCTCCTCGGACCTGTAATTATCCGGCGTGCCGAACACCACATCCAGTGTGATTTTTCCTGTACAGCATGCTTCCCGACTAGGGATTATTCCTCTAAAGGTTGTCATGTTTCGCTCAATGCGGCTCCAGTCTATTTCCATTTTTCAGAGGGTTTCCTCGTAAATGAGGTTCAATCCGCTGCCACCGTCCATGAGTACCTTGGTAAGGCGACAGCCGTACACTATTGGAATGAGGACCAATGCGGCTGGTGCTCGGGCTGTTTGGAATTTAGGTTCGTCACTGGCATTCAAGGTAATAGCCGTGTCACTCCATGGGTTTATTGTTGCTACTTGGTAGACTTAGGCAAGGCTGCGGAGTGTCCGTTTCCGCATATTGTTTGATGCGGAAGTCTCGAAGACTGTTAATACCGTACTGGTATCTCTGGGCTGGTGCTCTGGAGTTAGAAGCTCCTCACCACTTTTGGCCACCTGCCGTAGTATCCAACATGCTCTAAGGCTATGAGTTGGAGTGGCGCCCTCTGTGCTATGAATTTTACAGGGTCCATTGAGCCATCCCTCTAGTACGGTTCCATACCCTGTAGAGGGTTTTTGCTTTTTGGAGTTTGAACCAGGTGCCAGGCGATGATGCACCCTTTTACTTTGGACTGGGGTTGTATTCAGGACCGGATTATCCCAAAATTTAATTTCGGTTTTCCAGGCGCTTTCCATCGCATAGTACTTCCGTACTATGGACGCCAACTCAGCAAAGCGTGTGATTTCACGACGACTTAGGGCGTTGAGGATTCCCTTGTCCGTGCAATTATTGCAGAAGAATGAAATTGCGTCCTCCTCGCGTCAGTCTTTTATCCTGTTCATGGCCAGGAGGAATCTGGCCCAGTAATGGTGTACTGGTTCTGTGGGCTCTTGCCGGATTTGGGATAGATCGCTGATGTTTGGGTGGGCGGGTGGAATTAAATTCGGAACCCCGTCCAATTTAAGACTCAGGGGCCAAGAAGTTTCCGCACTTGGAAGCTTGGTTTCTTGGATG